>NC_137660.1:1851715-1854215 GCF_963422515.1 Blennius ocellaris | reverse complement strand
TAGTGTTGGTAATAATTGTGTTGTGTTTTTGTTGCTTAGTTCATGTAGTTTAGTTTATTAGTTGTAAGTTGGCAACCAGCAGTGAAGAAGGTTTTGTGTATAGTATCATCCTGGCATGGTCTGCTGGTGGGACTGTCAAAATAAATTTGTGTGTGGCTCTCTGGGTGTTGTGTTCAGTGGAAAACGGGTCCAAATGGCTCTTTGAGCATTAAAGGTTGCCGACCCCTGGTCTATCTGGATGACATCCTGGTGGCCAGCACCTCGCCTGTGGAGCTCCTGCTATACCTACGTCAGCTGTTTGAAAGACTGCAGGAGCATGGACTGATCGTGAACCCAGCTAAGTGTTGTTTTGGACTCTCAGAGATTGAGTTTCTGGGCCACCATGTGTCCACACTGGGAGTGGTGCCCTTACCAGCTAAGGTAAAAGCAATCACTGCTTTTCTGCGCCCGAAGACCATCAGGGCACTGCAGGAGTTCCTGGGCATGATGAATTTTTACAATCGCTATGCACTGTGCATCTGGACTTGGTGGGTCTGCTGCCTCCCTCCCAAGGCTTTACTCATCTCCTCACCATGGTGGACAAGACCACGAGGTGGCCAGAGGTGGTCCCGCTGCCTTCAAGGACGTCAGCTGAGGTGGCTCGCGCTTTCATAGCCACCTGGGTGGCACCGTTTGACATGCCATTGGACGACACTTCGGTTCAGAGGTTCCCAGTTCACCTCCGAGCTGTGGACAGAGGTGGCTAAAGGCCTGGGAGTGCAGCTGCACTGGACAACGGCGTTCAACCCACAGGCCAATGGACTTTGTGAGTGTTTCCATCGCACGATGTAGGCCACTCTCCGAGCCACACTCACAGACAGCAACTGGGTCGACCGACGGCCATGGATCATGTTGGGCCTGCGTTCGGCTCCGAAGGAAGATCTCCAGTCATTGTCTGCAGAGCTGGTGTTGGGTCAGCCACTACGGGTCCCCGGAGAGTTCCTGCCAGAGCCATCGGAACCCTGGGGGGTCGCAGCTGGACGGCCAGTGTTCAACGGGGCAGTCCACACATTCGACCCAGTTCCAGTTCATCACAATATGTCTTCATTCGACATGACGCTCATTGTTCCCCACTTCCGCCACCGTATGACGGCCCCTTTCACGCCCTGGAGGCAGGGGCTGAAGAACCTTGTGGTGGACATGGGAGGTAAACTGGTCCGGGTTTCAGTGGACTGCCTAAAACTGGCCCACACCATGCTGGAGCAGCCGGTGGAGGTGGCATAGCCCCCAAGACGTGGGCGTCTTGGGGGCTTAGATAAGTTCATATTCATTGACTGAAAAGCTTAAAAAAGCACCCATTTTATTTTGTACTTCTTTTTTTAGGTTTGTTTCAAATAATTCTAAATTGCTTTGAAAGATGGATTGATGTGTTGTTTGAAAATATACCTGATAAACCTTTAGTTTTCCCTAAACTCAGACTAACTGTCATGTCAAGTAAACCAGGCTTAAAACACATTTATTTTCTAAAAGGGATTAATGAAGCTTCTGCTTACATTTGTTTATAAGTATGTTAATAAAAGAGTCTTAATAAGTGCTCTCTGTTCACTGTCTGTTTAAAAGTACAATCATTTTCATAACTGGAGGACTCTCAATCTGACAAAAAGGTAAGATCGTTGTGATGTTGTTTATAAACACACTGTATTTAAATGAAGTAAAAATGGGTTGAAATTGAATAATAATGAAGAGCACTACCACAGACATTCACCACCAGCCACCACTGTCTGTTCCCATGTCCTATGTGTATGTACAGGATATGTACAAATTGAACTTCCTCCTATTATTTTAACTTGTATGTTCAGGCATTCATCTATTATTTCAGAGTGGATGAAGAAAAAAGAATAAACAAGCTCCAGGCTCCAGCCTCCAGCCTCCAGCCTCCAATAATCATTATTGTCACAAAGATTAAAAAATACACAAGATTGAACAACAAGCAGAGAAAAGTAAAAGGATGTAATAAGACATATCAACTCAGAATCAGTGGGATCGTATTTGCACAGGGGAAAATTAAACTCGGGACCCCAAACATCTTTGTAGTATCACAGTAGTGTATGAACACATCTTCTCCAGCAGATGGTGCAGTTGAGTCATGTTTAATCCACTAAAGGAATCCTGAGGGCCCAAATGTATGTAGGTAAGTAACTGTAAACTGAATGTCAATTAGAGGCAGTGGAGGCCTGGAGGCTGAGAAGTGACTTCTTTGTGATTTGCATTCACGTTTACTAGCTTTGTTTTTTTTTCATTGTCCAGGTGAGAAAAAGAGAGGACTGTATGCTGGAGGTTTCCCTGCAGAGCCTTTGCGAAAGTGTCCACGAGAGGGAAGCATGAAAAAAGTGCTGACTCACTGCTGCTGGGGGCTGTCACATACACACGCACACACACACGCACGCACGCACGCACGCACGCACGCACACACGCACACACACACACACGCACACACACACACACACACACACACACACAC
>NC_137660.1:1604215-1846715 GCF_963422515.1 Blennius ocellaris | reverse complement strand
AAGCAAACCTTGGGCTCAGTCTGGTGATGATCATAATTGACGGGATGATTTTTGTGTGACAGAATGCTGCAGTGCTTGACTTCCCATCATTTAAAAATGGAGTAAGCCATTTTCATGGATGTCACATGTTCTCAGCTGGTACAGTGAGCTTTCATCGGATTCAAAGGTTACCGGGTTCGATCCCCCATTTCTGGCCCATGACCTATGTTGAAGTGCCTTTGGACAATACATAAAATCCCAACATGCTCTCAGAGGTGTGTGAGCCCTTTGCATGGGAGCCATCGCCTCCGGTGTGTGTGTGTGTGTGTGTGTGTGTGTGTGTGTGTGTGTGTGTGTGCGTGTGCGTGTGCGTGTGCGTGCGCGTGTGCGTG
Source organism: Blennius ocellaris (assembly GCF_963422515.1). Classification (NCBI taxonomy): domain Eukaryota; kingdom Metazoa; phylum Chordata; class Actinopteri; order Blenniiformes; family Blenniidae; genus Blennius; species Blennius ocellaris. The sequence continues at coordinate 1,846,344 of NC_137660.1, read as the reverse complement.
TGTGTATGTGTGAACTGTTCATCGCCACTTATCAAAGCACTTTTTGGTGCTTTGTGACACTATTTAATCTACAATATATTTACTTTGCTTTTGTGCAAAGCAAGTGTTCATTCTCATGTTTTTTGATGTTTTTGATCACGTTTAATACCTGATGTTGTTATTTATACAAGGATCTACAGCAAGTCCTCACAACTAAGAGGCTTTATCCAGTAACTGTTTCCTTGATATGAGGCAGGGTTTTAATTATTAACAAATAGGTATGTTAATATATGATAATAAACCTGATAAATACATACTGTGCTTACTGGGGTTGCATGATATCAGGTGAACACGTGCTTTGACCAGTGGTGACCGTCAGGACCTTCAAGGCTTCTCTGCAGGCCTAAGAAAAAGATCTGAATCACAGACTGATGTTGATTATATTTTGTCCATTAATACTTTTTAAATAATTCCAAATGGTCTGTCACATGGTCACATGTCAGTATCCCTTGTTGCTGGGTAAAGAAATCTGCCTGAGGCCTTCAGATTCCATTCTGCAGGCGTCTGCAGTGTAAAACTAGTGTCGGTCACACTGCTGCTTCAACCAATCAGATTTTGATATTGGCGATCTGGGCCTTCTCGCAGGCTCAGCGTGATTTTCACCCTCTGATTGGCTCGTCAGAGAGTTCATTCTACAGCACGAGCTAGCTGCATGAACAAAAATATAGTTGTGTTTATTTAATAGCAGATTTGTCAACCTACAATGACTAAAGTAGAAGATAAAGACATTTGGTTTGCAGATTTATTGTCAAAACAATTTGTTAAGCCGGACTTTTCCAAGAGGTCATTGAACGCACCGCAGCACTCCAAGCGCATGTCTGGTGCAATTTACTAGTGCTCACTTCAAACTCCATGGCAGGATTCAGGATTATATTATTTGTCAAAGTTTTGAAATGCTGTGACATCATTTTGTGCATTCTCAACTATAAAACTACCAAGTCATCGGAGAATATGGGCTGGGAGTCATGACACTGTGGAGGCCACCATGTTTGTTACAGTCCATTGACCTGTGCATGAACAGAATAACTATTTACCTCAGAGTCTGAGCTTTTTTGAAAAGTTCTACCTTGGGAGCAGTTGACAAAAAGGCAAAGTGGCAACAACCACCATTGTCGTTTTAAACAGACACCCAAAAGCAATGAGTTTTGCATTTTTCACTGTTTTTCATTGTTGTGTAAACAGAGTCCAAGTCAAAATATTGCCACATCTATAGAAAATAACCTATTTTTATGTGATGGTTTTCTTAATCTGTTGTGTTGAATGGATTTATGCTTTCTCAATTCATATTTTAGTTCGCAGAACAGAGAAAACTGAATTGTAAACACATGTTCATTTAACCTTTGTGGTGAGGGAAGACCCAGCTACTCAGTTTTTTAGTTTGTAGGAGGACTATTAGTGAAGGAGGCCTGAAGGCCTGATTATTTAATTAGGTCCTTGCATAGAAAGAAAAAAACAAACACTTTTAGCACTGACATAGATTCTTCATTTTATAGAAGAATCTGTGAATCTATCTTTTTTAATGAATGATTTTGGTCAATAAAAGTTAGGAAAAAGAAAGCGTCTGGAGTGTTGGCAATAACTTGACCAGTGTTGGGACAAACGCGTTATTAAGTAATGTGTTACAGTAACTATGTTACTTTTACGGTAACGAGTGCTGTAACTAATTACTTTGTCAAAATCAGTAACGTGTTTATCATTACTGCGATTTAAATCGGATCGTTACTCGTTACTTCACGTGCATAACTCAGAACTACGGTTACCGTGGTGGATGTGAAGCACACGTGACGCAACAACGTGCAAGTTGTGATGTTTCTATGAATGCTGATGAAACCTGGGTTCTTTTATAACTTTTAATAAACACTCGGTAGCATCCTGGCTCCCATCTTGTCTTAATCTCCTCTGGATCCATGCAGTCACATACAACTGGAGGGGAACGCCGCCCACTAGCGGTTGGATGTATCAGTGACTGGCACTGCACAAGTGAATGAATTAAAGGTATACAGGAGGATTTTCCCGAATTTTAGGAAAGAACCGCCCTCTCCACCTTTTGAAAAAAATGCGCATGCGCAACGCTCTACCTGCTCCCGAGACGGAACGCCTACTAAAACGTGTGCGAGAGACGTGACGAGCCCAGTTCTCCTCGTGCACGCTCTGTTTACAAGTCACAAGTCGGCATCGCTCACATAAGCTCACTTTACAAGAAGATTTGCACCAGAGGGGGTGAAACTGTGTAAAAATGTCCCAGAATAATGCGTGGGGTCGGCCACCGGCATGATGAGAACCGTGTGGAGTGAGCTGCACGCAGGGACGAGCACGTACGACGGGCTTACGTCATATATCACCAGAATGATGGACAATTGGGAGGACCAGTTATTTTGATGGTCCACCCGGAAGAAGAAAATCCTCTACTATACCTTTAAGGTTAAAAAATAACGGATGAACCTCACTGTGTTTATGTTTAAATAATCTATTGAATCAGATATGCACTTTTATTGATTATTCCTACAGCTGCTTAATGTTCTGAGGCACAGTTTAATTTGTATACTGCCTGTTTCTACCTGTTTCAATGGCTACAATAACTATGCCTGTCAAAAGTTTCAACATACTATATGTTGTGTTTTGTTGATCCACTGCTTCATCGTAGTGATACTGGGTACAATGATCACATTTTTCAGTTGTTTTATCGAGTTCTATGCCATAACAACCCCAAAATAATGTTTGTAGAAGGTTGGAAACAATAGAAATTAATTAAAACGGTAGGATAAAAATAAATAAGAGGAAATCAGACATTGTAAGTTTAAGTGCATTTCCAGTCATTTCATCATTCACTTGCCATTGCAAGTTCAAGTCTCTAGGTAGCGCATTGCGCTTGTGGTAAGATAGGACTTGCATTGTAAATAAGCCAGAGGACTGGCTATCCAGTTAGGGAGGCAAAGCATTAATAAGAGAATGCCTCGTTTAAAAAATTAAGTTAATTTCCCTAGTAACTAGTTACTTTGAAAATAACGTGTAACTTAAAGTTTCTGAGTTACTTTTGAAAGTAGTAACTTTAACTGTAACTGAGTTATTAATTTAAAGTAACTTGCCCAACACTGAACTTGACATAGGTCATTTCATAATGACTCATTATATGATTAGTGGCGCTGCCAGTTTTTGAGGTTTTTTTCTGGGAAAGCTGCAGAGCTGCCATCTCTCTGCTCATTGTGCTAAATGTGACTGTAGCCAAAGCTGTTTTCCTGTTACTTGGATTCTCCTAAATTCTAAATTACGCTCTATGGTGGGGCATTTGGTGGACGAGAGCTGCTTCAGCTTGACGTTTCTCACTCTTATATAACAGATGCTTTCAGCTCTAATTGTGTCCATATATAACTTTCTTGGTTCAGTCTTTTTTTTCCTTCTTTTTAACAGATTCATCTGTCTCTTTAGCCTGAAGCGCCGCCATGCGATGTTTCCTTTGTCTTTATTGTAGACACCTTTAAATAAATAATATACTTCTAATATAAATATTCAAACATTGTAGTTTTGTGACATAAATAAATTAAATGCTGACTCACCTATTTTCACAACATGAAAAAAGGGACTTACAATCAATAATATAAAAGCTTTTTAATCCTGTAATTAAGATGCCAAACATGACATTTTTAAAATATTCACCTGCTCTGAGTGCAGCGAAAGACCATAAGAGTGACACAGCATCTCTCTGCAGTGGTGGAAGGAACCTTTTATCCTCAGTTAAGGGCAAAACAAGGTCTTCAAAGAGTTTTTTTTTTTTTTTTTAATTCGTATGAAAGAAGAGATTTGAGCAGGGGATGAGGATTTGAAAAAAAATTTGAATTAATCTAAATTCTTGCTTTCAGTGGAGGAATCCACGAGTGGATAAGATGAGAGAGGTGTGCGCTTTCCTTTTCTGTCCCACCGGACGAAATCTGACACAAATTCCCTCTGAAGTTTGACTCAGTGTGTGTGTGTGTGTGTGTGTGTGTGTGTGTGTGTGTGTGTGTGTGTGTGTGTGTGTGTGTGTGTGTGTGTGTGTGTGTGTGTGTGTGTGTGAGAGAGAGAGAGAGAGAGAGAGAGAGGACATTTTTCTCAGTGAAGATGTGTCTTAATATTAGAGTAGGTTAGAGGAATGGTTTCACCAGGTAATTATGGCTGAATTGAATGTCTGTTTTGTTACTTTTGATGGTCTCTGGTCAGGATGTCCTGAAGTGCACACAGCTGTGTTCTTGTGGTGATGCTGTGAGAGTTGTTACTGCAGTTAGTTGAAAGTGAAATGTTTATGAACACATTCTTTTTTGTTCTTTTGAATCATTCTGTTCTGCTTAACATTCTTTAATAAAATGTGCAAGTGAACGTTTTCCTCGAAGGATGAGGCATTTTCCAGTGGTCATGCAGAAACTGGCATAACACCTGTTCTTGAAAACACAGGATTTATGAATTGAGCAGATTGAGCAGGCAGCTCTTGTGACAGTAAAAAGAAGTGTATCCATGAATGCATCACAGTGTGAGAGTGGGAGTTCAGTCAAGTTCATGTAAGAAGGACTGAGATGTTTCAAGAGTAATGAAGCCTTTCTCCAGCAATCAGGAGTTTGATGCTCTAGAGTCTAGAGGCAACAGCTCTGGCTGAAAATGAGAAAGAGAGAGAGTGTGAGTGTGAGTGAATTTAAAGTTCCTCCACCAGAATCCACACGGGAAACATTACAACATTTCAGGCCCAGTTTTAGTTGTTGTTCGTTGTTTTAGTTGTCCTTGTACCTTGTAAATACATTTCTGAAGCAAATTCCTATTTACAAACACGTATTTCCAGCATTAAATTAAGTGGAACATCCCCCCATCATGTTGTCATCATGGCAGCCACGGAAACGTCAGTGTGTGTGTGTTCACATGTACAAAAAAAAAGTGAGTTGTTTCTTGGAAGAAATTAGATATATCCTTGTTAAACAGTGTCAGAGAGTGAAAGAGTTGTAAAAGTTGGCTCAAATCAGCTCAGAAGTCAAATCAATCAATTTAAGAATTAGTTACAAAATGGAGCCAGAACCATCTTTAATGAGCAAAATCATCCATCACAAGGATCTTCAACCTTGTTTTATCACTATTTAGTTTATTTGAATTCTGAATGAAAACCTCTCAGTTTCAAGTGGCACGTTTATAGGCAATGGAAGTAGTATTTGTCCTTCAAACGATGTCGAAGCAGGAGTTAGCATAGAGTGGTGGTATGAATGGTTTCACGTTAGTTTGAGTGAAATCAGTCTCAGGACGTGGGGGGCATTGCAAGATTTGTGACCTTCCCTGCAGGCCAGACACAGCTGAGAGGCAGAGCTGAGGAGGCGGGAGGCGGTGGAGATGCTACATCTGCTGAGAGGTCGACTCAAGTTCACCACAAACAGACTGAGGGAGGAGCTAAAGACGCCTCAGGGTCATCAGACACGAGGCCAGAGAGTCCTGCTCGTGGAGCTGACGTCTGTCCTTGACTGCTTCTTGTTGTCCTTTGAGCCATCTCTCTCTCTCTCTCTCTCTCTCCTTCCTGGCAGGAATCCGATCCTGGGACGTTGACCTCAAGTGCTGCGACCTGGACCAGGAGCTGCAGCTTTTTATAACTTGCCACTCAGCCCACTTCTCCTCCGAGGTCAGAGGTCAGTGTGATCAATAAGAGCTGCTTAAAAGACTTCTGGAACTGGTTTATGGTGAGATTCATGAGTAACTCTGATTTGAGAAAGTTCTGGCATCTGATTGGGATTTTAAATGAGTACTTTCAGAAACGGTATTTACATAGCGTATCTGTACCGCGTATTTTATAATAAATATATCACATCAGAGTTTAGAATAAAAGTAGTCAGGCTTTATTAGCCTTACGCGCTGTTTGTGTTTTACATGACATGAGAAGAAAATTATGTCGTTTTCATGTTTGGCCATGTTTGGGGCGTGCGTACCATGCCACTGAGGTAACTAAAACACACACTCAAGGATTGGAGTGGTGCTGAGTTCAATAGATCACATTAACTAGTCCAAACACACACCAAGGTTTTCTGGAGGCAGACTGAGCAGACACCTTCCACATCAGCCACCATGAACCAGTGTGCTTGAGCTGTTCAATGGTCTGAGCTGGTGGGCAGAGCTGAGCCAATCAGCAGTCATCCTTCAATCCGAGCACTACACGTCAGGACAGGAGGAGGAGGAAGTCGGTGATGGTACCTCCTGTCAAACAACATACTAACACAGTGCTATCCTAGGCTAAAGGAGGCTCTAAAGGAAGCATCAGCGTTTCCTATGCTAAAGGAGGCTCTAAAGGAAGCATCAGCGTTTCCTATGCTAAAGGAGGCTCTAAAGGAAGCATCAGTGTTTCGGAGGCTAAAGGAGGTTCTAAAGGAAGCTTCTGTGTTTCCTCGGCTAAAAGAGGCTCTAAAGCCCCGTTTCCACTGCACAAAAGTGCGGGGACGGAGCGGAGCGGTACGTAGCGGTACGGCAAAACGAAGCCGGAGCTCGGCTCCGGTACCTGTTTCCACTGCAAGAGGAGCTTAAAAAGTGGGCGGGGCTTATGAGCTCCGCAGATATGTGACATTACAACAGAAAAGAAAGTCGTCAGATCTAGATGTTATGAATCCTCTGTTGTTGTTTACATCCTCCACTTTACACTTGTTGTTATTTTTTGCAGCGGTTATTTTTTGCAGCAGCAGAGCTGCAGCCGCCACTTCCGTGTTTGTTCTGAGAGAGCGAACGCGACTTGGCAAGTTGCCGGAGCGTTCGCCCCGGTTGGCTGAGGCACAGACACGGGAGTCTTGAGCTTTCTGCTCAAACGCAGGAGCAGCCACTCCACTCCGGCACTGATCGCACTCTGGCAGCTCAGCGCCGGAACACGGAGGCGCTGAGCTCCGAGCTCCTCTTCATCACTGACGGAGCGCGATCAGCGCTGGGGCCGAAAGCCCAAGGCTCCCGTGTCCCGGACGCGCACCCACGCCATGGCGAGCGCTATGCTGCAAACAGAGAGCTCCAAGTCCGCTCTTTCACGACAAACACTAAAGTTGAGCACTAAAGAAAAGAAAAGGAAAAAAAAAAAAAAACCAGTGCAAAGCTGACCACACTGACAGCAGAGGCTTCATCCAGCTGACACATTAAAATATTGAGGGCATGTAGTAAATCACTGACCAATCAGCAGGCAGCTCCTCAAACTCAGACCCGTTCCATGGTCCTGGTACCCCAACGGAAGGGTAGCAGAAAAGCGGCCACCTTTGGAGCGGTCTGGAGCGGTTCAGTCCCCATTCCTGTGGTGACACGCGAACCGGAACGGTTTAGACCGGTCAAGCCCGGCACTTTTTGTGCGGTGAAAATGGGGCTTAAAGGAAGCATCAGTGTTTCCTAGGCTAAAGGAGGTTCTAAAGGAAGCTTCAGTGTTTCTTAGGCTAAAGGAGGCTCTAAAGGAAGCATCAATGCTATCCTATGCTAAAAGAGGCTCCAAAGGAAGCATCAGTGTTATCCTATGCTAAAGGAGGCTCTAAAGGAAGTATCAGTGTTTCCTAGGCTAAAGGAGGCTCCACAGGAAGCATCAGTGCTATCCTATGCTAAAGGAGGCTCTAAAGGAAGCATCAGTGTTTCCCAGGCTAAAGGACGTTCTAAAGGAAGCATCAGTGTGTCCTAGGGTAAAGGACGCTGTCATGATCGTTCTCTCACTCACTCCTTCCTTCTTGAGAGTTTTCACTCCTCCCCTCCTGTGTTCCCTTAGCTTTGCCCCTGAGCACTCCTGCTTCCTCCTCCTTTATGTTTTTCAACCCTCTGCCTGCCCGACTTTGCCTCCTGGATTTCCTCCTCTATCGCCTGTACTGGTTTTGATCTTGGACTGCCTGACTTTGCTTCTGCTGTGGTTTTTATAATAAACACTTTTGAAATGAGTTTCTTGTCTGCTGTGCAATTGAGTTCACGAACCCTGCCAGTACGAACTGGCCATGAACTCAGACGGCAGACAAGTTTGCGCCGAACCACTGGAGGATCCACAAGATCTCCATTTCCTGAGTGCTCATCTTCAGCGGCACATTGCACAAAGTGATCAGGTCCTCCCCACCTTTGGCATACAGCTAAACACCCTCTCGGCGCAGGTGAGGAACCTACCACAGACCCAGACCCCCGTATTTCCTGCCATACCTCTGTCGCTGGTTCCGCTGGCTCCTCCGCCATGTTTTTCAGGTGAAAAGTAGATGCTACGGCAGTTTGTCACCCAGTGTGAACTGCATTTCGAGCTCTGGGCAGCTGTGTTCCCGACAGAACGAGCTAAGGTGGCCTTCATTATTTCCCATCTGGGTGGACAAGCAGCGACGTGGGCGGCGGCAGAGTGGACGAACCAGCCAGCTACATGCACCACCGCAGCCGCCTTCCTCAAGGCACTCACGGACCTGTTTCAGCGATCGCTCACAGGCCGGGAGGCCGCTCACACAATCATGATGATGCAACAGGGATCATCGTCAGTGGCTGATTATGCTATCTCTTTCCGCGCTGTTGCTGCTGACAGCCGCTGGAATCCTGAGGTGTTGTATGATGCCTTCTTGTTTGGACTGTCTCCCAGTTTGAAGACTCTTCTACTCTCCCGTGAGCTACCCGACAGTCTGGATGAACTGGTGGCACTGGCGATCCGAATGGAGCGGCGCTCGGCTGACTCGGGGTGTGTGCCTCAGGATTCAAGGAGGAGAGATCCGCAAGCTCCGACATCAGTTCATGGACGACTACCGTTGCCCCCTCGTCGGCTGTCTTCTGTTCCTCCGGCATCCTCCTCCTGCACAGAGGAACCAATGCAACTGGGCCGGATGCATCGATGGTTCAGACTCCGGCTCTGCATTTACTGTGGGCAACCTGGGCACCGCCTCACCAACTGTTCGATACGAGGCAAGTCTTCATATGTTGTGCCGAGGTCACTGCACTCAATCTCAGATTTTAAAGACTCCCTCCACACAGGCCCTATGACTGCACCATCGACCTGCAGCCAGGTGCCCCAATTCCTCGTGGCCGCCTTTACTCTCTGTCAAAGCCGGAGCAGCAGGCAATGGACGACTACATCAAGGCCTCCCTGGAAGTAGGTGTTATCAGACCATCTTCTTCACCCACAGGAGCAGGGTTTTTCTTCGTCTCGAAGAAGGATGGGTCTTTGAGACATTGCATTGACTATCGAGCCCTCAACGCCATAACTGTTAAGAACCGCTATCCTCTGTCACTTATGACATCTGCGTTTGAGCTCCTCAAAGACGCCAGCTGTTTTTCCAAACTGGACCTAAGGAATGCTTACCATTTGGTTCGCATTCATGAAGGCGATGAATGGAAGACAGCCTTCAATACCTCCTCCGGCCACTATGAGTATCTGGTTATGCCCCTTGGGCTGTGTAATGTACCTGCCACCTTTCAGGCCTTAATCAATGTTTTCCTGAGGGACTTCAACTGTTTTGTTTTTGTGTACCTGGATGATATTCTTGTGTTTTCCCCAGATCAGGAGACTCACATCCAGCATATGAGACTGGTCCTCTCTCGCCTCCTAGAGAACAACCTATTTGTTAAAGCGGAGAAATGTGATTTTCATGTTCCCTCAACATCATTCCTCGGTCTGAAAATGTCCCCAGGACACATCCGGATGGACCCTGCCAAAGTTAGCGCTGTTGCATCATGGTCAACTCCAGAAAACCGCAAACAGCTACAGCGCTCCGTGGAGGAGTGCGGATGGCGCACGGGGAACACAGCCAGGAGAACGGCCGCAGGGAGGTGCACTGCACTCCGTGGAGGAATGCGGATGGCGCACGTGGTAACGCTGCTGGGAGCACTGCGCAGACAGGAGAACGGCCGCAGGGAGGTGCGCTACACTCCGTGGCGGAGTGCGGATGGCGCACGGGGAACGCCGCCGGGAGTCCTGTGCAGACAAGAGACACACACAATGGACACCACACCCCAAGGAGAACACTACACACCACGTGCAGGACTCACACCACACCACAGGGAAGACACACACAACAGACATGTTGGACTGGACCCGGGGACTCTCGGGCATCTTGAAACCGTCGGAACGGACCCAGGGACTCTCGGGCATCTCGGAATGGACCCAGGGACTCTCAGGCATCTTGAAACCATCGGAACAGACCTGGGGACTCTGGGGCATCTCGGAACGGACCCGAGGACTCTGGGGCATCTCGGAACGGACCCGGGGACTCTGGGGCATCTCGGAACGGACCCGGGGACTCTCGGGCATCTCGGAACGGACCCGGGGACTCTGGGGCACACTCACTCCCTGGGGACTCTCGGGCATCTTGAAACCGTCGGAACGGACCCGGGGACTCTGGGGCATCTCGGAACGGACCCGAGGACTCTGGGGCATCTCGGAACGGATCCGGGAACTCTCGGGCATCTTGAACTGGGCCTGGGGACTCTTGGGCATCTTGAAACCGTCGGAACGGACCCGGAGACTCTCGGGCATCTCGGACTTACCCACCCCGGGGAGGACACTCACTCCCCGGGGAGGACAAACACAGACTCGCATTAGACAGCAGTCGAGAACAGACAAACAATCCTCTGGCACTGGACCCACCTCACTGCAGGGCTTTAGAGCTCGGAGCAATCAATTACCTGATTGCCTGCAGGAGTGTTCGTGAGGATCCGGTGCCGGAGCAAGGTGTGAGAAACGTCACAAAGAGTTCAGTATGGTTGCAGCCCCATTGCACAGACTCACCTCCACTGTTTGTTCTTTCACATGGACCCCTGAGGCTGACAAGGCATTTAAGAACCTCCAGACAGCTTTCTGCTCGGCCCCCATTCTCGCTCAACCGGATCCCGAGAGGCAATTTGTGGTAAAAAAAACAAAACCTGCATGATGATAAACTCTTTGGACGTCAAAGGAATTACCTTTAGGTTCATATGGAACCCAATTTAGCTCTAAAAGAATGAATGGTATACTTTAAAACACTCACAACAGTAAGTAGCTAGTAAATATCGCAAGGTTGACACCTCAGATTTGGGCGTGGAGGCAGTCCTGTCCCAGAGGTCTGTTTCCGATGGACGTCTTCACCCGTCTGCGTTCTTTTCTCGTCGCCTTTCAGATGCCGAGAGGAATTACTGTGTGGGAGACAGGCCATCAACTTGGCCCTCGAGGAATGGCGGCATTGGCTAAAGGGCTCTTCCTAACCCTTCATTGTGTGGACAGACCACAAAAACCTCGAGTATCTGAGGACAGCAAAGAGGTTAAATGCGCGGCAAGCCCGCTGGAGTTTGTTCTTTGCACGCTTTAACTTCTCTTTGACCTTCAGACCAAGAGAGGAGAATGTTAAACCTGATGCGCTCTCTTGCCTCTACGAGGAGGGGGAGTCCACCGCCCAGAGTCTGTCATCTCCTCAGCCAAGATCATCGGGGCTGTCCTTTGGGAAGGGGAGCAACGAGTGTCGGACGCTCTTGTGGGACAGCAGGTACCTGCTAATATCCCTGATAACCGATTGTTTGTTCCACGAGAGCTCCGTTCCCAGGTCCTTCAATGGGCTCATGCTTCTCGGTTGGCGGTCCACCCGGGGGTCATTCAGACATTGGTCTCGGTCCAACAATGTTTTTGGTGGCCCAAACTGTGAGCGGACGTCAGGGAGTATGTGGCAGCCTGTCCTGAGTGCTCCCGTTGCAAGTCCGGTAATTCACCCCCTGCAAGAAATCTCCTCCCTCTGTCTGTCCCTTCACGTCTCTGGTCCCACATCGCTTTGGATTTCGTCACTGGACTTCCTGAATCCCATGGCAAAACCACCATCCTAACTGTAGTTAACTCCACGATTCATTGGCCCTTTTCCCATTTCTAAAGTAATCAACCCCGTGGCTGTTCATCTCCAACTCCACAGGAACATCCGGATCCATCCCTCTTTCCATGTTTCCAACATCAAACCCACCGCCGAAAGTCCCCTGGTCCCCGCATCAAAACCCCCTCCACCCCTCCGGATACTGGACAGCGGAGAGACAGTTTATACTGTCCGCAAGCTCCTGGCAGTCCAGCGTCAGGGTTGTCAATTCCTTGTGGACTGGGAGGGATATATATGTATATGTGTGTAATATGTATATATATGTGTGTGTTTGTGTGTGTGTGTGTGTATGTGTGTATATATATATATATATATATATATATATATATATATATATATATATATATATATATATATATATATATATATATATATATATATATATATATATATATATATCAATACTCATATTACCTTCCTCCTTCTCCTCCTCCTCCTCTTCTGCATTTTTGGTGTGCTTAGTGAGTCACAGCGCCCATAAAGGCCTGCCATGTGTACTACATGCCCTTCGGCCTCATGTTGAGCCGTGTCTTTTTTGAGAATGCCAGGGAGAAAATGTATGTGTGTATGTATACACACACACACACACACACATATATATGTACGTATATTAACATATTGTTTGTGTATTTAGTATGAATTAGGCCAAACAGCATTTAATAAGTATTCATATCGGTACTCAGCAAGTTGCTAAAACCTAGTCCTCAAAGAGCCATAATTCACACACCAATTTGTGGATTGTTCAGGAGATTCAATATTTCACCTGGTGAAGATCACAAAAGTCAGGCATTTGTTTAAAGTATAGTTAAAATCTATGACATGCATATTATCGTTGAATGAGCCCCATAAGTGATTCTGTACAAACACTGTGTGTCTATGTTTGTGTGCGTTGGCTCTCCTTCCTGTGGAGGCGGTGCGGGGATTTAGGGTTCAGAGCGGGAAAAGTAGTAGATGCTGAAAAGGGAATTATTTCAATCGTCACACGCACATGATGCAGGACACAATCGGCAAGCAGATTAGAACTGAACTTGTAGCAAGTCGGAGCTGCAGTGAGCTAAAAAATTACACAGCATTTTTCAACAAAATTGGTAAACAAGGCAAATACCATCAGAGGAAACAGCAAATTCCTGTGGAACAATAAAATAAACTAGAGAATTTACATTTTCTGAAGCAAATGCATGAATGTGTGAATGCTGCAGGCAAACAAGGCCGTTTTTGGATCATTTGTTTCAACTTAATAAGGTGAAAAAAAAATGGTGAAGGACAGTTTGAAAATGTTAAAACAATGTTTAAAACTGGTTTAAAACAAAGTCTGAAGACTGGATGTTGGAAAAAGTTTAAAGATGGATGGTTTACGACAGAGACCTCATCAACATCTACCGTCTACCTTTATAAGCATTGATGATAACATCAATGCTTATAAAGGTAGACGCTATAAGAGAGTGGTTTCCAGACTTTTTTCATGCCTGCAATCCTATAAACAAATGTCAACAATTTATAGCAAACAGAGTTGGGAGAAGGAGGCAAATATAACACTGGAAAATCATGAGTGGTTAAATATATATCAAATTAATTCCTCCTCCACCAGCTCAGGGCAATGGAGGGAATTTGGATGGAGGAATATTATCCGGTATTTCACAACTCCGAAAAGAAAGTATCAAGTGGAAGAATCAAATTGGGACATTGTTGGAGACAATGTACTACTGAGATGGCAGACCATTATCATATCTTCTGGGGTTGCCCTAAAATCCAACTTTACTGGTCGAAAGTCATCAATCAAATAAAAGCAATTCTCGGATATGATATAGAGTACAACTTTCGAACAGTATGTTTATGTAACCTGCCATCCGACCTAAATTCCCAGGATAGGTACCTTTTGAAAATATTGCTGATAGCCAGCAAGAAATCTCTAACAAGGAAATGGCTAAAAAGGGAGCCGCCAACGATCCGAGAATGGACTGCCACAGTAAAAGAATTGTACCAAACGGAAAGCTTGACATTCTCCCTGAAACTCTTTGTCGTCCACGTCTTCAAACATTCTCCTCACATTCCTGGATCCAATCTTGGTCGGCCTTCTGGTGGAGAAAATGACCAATCTCCAAACCTCCCATAGGTTTTCCCAGAGAGATGCCATGGGGTCTACTGTGGCAGGTCCTTCGCCAGGAATCCTATCTCTGCTTTGTTCTATGCTCGCTCATGTGTCTGTGATCAGTTGTATCCATCTAGTGAGTGATTGGCCCCTCCAGACGTCACCAGAATGCTGTTATTCAGCTTTACATGCTTCCACCCCCAACGACATGGATGTAGGGTTGGATTTTAGGTGTCAATGTCCCTTAGGTTTATAACATCTTTTTGCTGGAGATTTCGCTCCACATTGTCTCTTGTTCACCTGTCCGGCTCACTCAAGAGGAAGTTGGCTCGTATGTGGTCCCTGGCCTAAAATGTGTTTGATATAAAACCATGTGCGTTCTACATATTTCCAATCTTTACAAGTTAATTTATCGCACGGTTTAGGTTTTTTTCGTGTTCCCTTGTCCCATTTTGTTTTTAAATTTGGACGGACCGTACTACGTGGGGTAGTCTATGGTTCCGTTGGTCAACCTTTCAACAGGGTAGTGGTTAATTTTTTTACTGATCGTGGTAATTCTCACTTCAACCCTTTCAGGTGGAGAATTCTTGCCTGTGCATCCACGTCAGCCCACTACTTACTTTCCTGTTGTTTTTAAATGGTGGCTGTAACCTAGTGGTTCACAGTTCACCCACTCATTCAACATGCACACTTTTAGTTTCTTGCTTACGGAATTTTCGGTGACGCTGTAACCGTGGACTCCGCCGTCCGTTTTTAGTGTGAACTATTCTCAGGCGTCCACTACCTCAGCGCCTTTTTATTTACGGAATTTTCGGTAACGCCGCAACCGTGGACTCCGCCGTCCGTTTTTAATGTGAACTATTTTCAGGCGTCCACTACCTCAGCGTTTTTAGTTTTACCTGTTAGAGTCTAGAATTCACAGGGTTTTACTATTCTGCAACCCTCAGTCGCACATTTTCTTTTTAACCCAAAACAATGCTCACCCGTCGGAGTCTTTTTCCTCTCGCCGTTGGATGCCTTCAACCTGCGGGTCCCAGCACACGAAGCAGTGTCAGTTCCTGGAAAAGGTGCTGGGTCTCACCTAGTGAGGCCCGCCACGGCCGTGGGCTTGCTGGCGACGACTGCGTGTGCCGGAACCACCAGGCGTTGTTGGCATCCGGCTCGAAGGACCAAGTTAAATGTCAGGTTTAGGCTACAGACATTTATTAAATCTGCAAGAAAGAAGAAGACAACACGAATGAGCTTTGGTTACTCGCGAGGAGAATGGCCTAGGAGCGTGTTCAGATTACACCTCCTACCCACTCTGAGCTTCAGACCATTCTCCTGCGGTTTTATTTCATTAAACAAAGGGGAGGGTTTACAGGATACACATCATAGTAACAAAACATTCTGTGAGTTTTAACAGTTTATCAACTATGAATACAATCAAAGGACATCCCGCGCATGGGACGTCGAGATGGCAGCTGTGTGGAAGACGCGGCTCATCTTGTTTATCAGCCTCGGTCAGGTTGACCTGCTCAGAACATGTGATTAGTGAGCAGCGCCTCAGGGGCGCTGCTAAGAGAGAATACACAGAAATAAGATAGAACTTGAATATGAATATAATTAAGCACGAATATGGCAACTATATATAAAATTACTCTGACATATTCCCCCTGTTTGTCATATCTTATGCTTAATTTCTCACACCACTTGTAACCAACCACTTCAATATTGATTTTCAGTTGCAAGATCATTTTCGCAAGAACACAAACATTTACACTCAGGTTTCTAATGTTTTACTGTTACTCGTAATCTTCAGGGTCTGAAAAAAAGGTCGGGCAAGGATGGAAAGTCATCATCCTCGCTAATTTCAGAGTCATGATCAGCATTCCCCAACAATGGATAAGCCTGCGCCAGGTCCTGTCTTATGGGAGAGTTAGCAGTGTTGATTAGGCGGGTGAGAAGGGCGCGGATACATGGAATACAGCAGCAGCCACACGGGGTGAGGGTGGCGATGAAGATTTGCCAAGGAGATCAAAACAGACATTACTAGAGCCTTGTATCTCCCAAACATATCAACCCAACCATCCCACATAGATGTGTCAACGCCAGAGTGATCTTTCATCTTTTTATTCAAAGTACGAAGACCCTCCACGGCGCGTGTGAGTGTTCCATCTGCTGCTGTGTTGTTCGGAATAAAGGTACAACATTTGTCACCAAACATCGAACACACACCCCCCTTCTCTGCCAACAACATATCAACCGCTATACGTGTCTGGAAAGCCGTCGTCGATGTTGCTGAAAGCATCAGTCTGCAACAATTTCTCAGAGATTTGAGTTACATGCAGGGGAAGGAGTCTACTGGAATGATTAAAGTTAGTGCACACAATCCTTGAGCTGGCTTAGGAAGGCCATCATAGATTTTGTTTGGGCCACACCACCACCACACGTCTGCTCG
Organism: Blennius ocellaris; assembly: GCF_963422515.1. Classification (NCBI taxonomy): domain Eukaryota; kingdom Metazoa; phylum Chordata; class Actinopteri; order Blenniiformes; family Blenniidae; genus Blennius; species Blennius ocellaris. The sequence goes on along the minus strand of NC_137660.1, from coordinate 1,829,987 downwards.
TGCTCATGGTGTGAATTTGGCTGGAGCTTGAACTGTTTCAAGGCACCAGGAGTTGTTTAGGCTTCCAAGGAAATGTTTAGGGTTTGTGCTCGTGATGTTTATGCCGGTGAAGTTCTGAGGTGCTACGGTGTATCTTTTATGTCATTAGTTAAGTAGTCAGTAAGTCTGTTTGGAATAACAGTACAGCACATTTTCATATGTTGACAATGAGACAATGTCTAAAAAAGAAAAGAAAAGAAAAAAAATCAAAAGTACCTCCTATCTAAGGCATCTGTTCCTGTCTCGAAAATTATTTTCCCCAAAAATTTTAACGCAAACTAAGTATTTGTTTTTCCTTAAACAGTTATTTAAACTGAATTTATTAATATTAAACAATTGAAGTTGATTTTGTTGGCGGTGCAGCAACATCAGTTCAGGATCCACCTGCAACATCTCACATCAGATTAGACAGTTCGATAATTTTATTAATGATCAACCACCAAAGAAATACTGACTTTAAATTATTGTCATTAGAATTTATTCTATGTGCTCCTTATTACCAAATGTGTCTTTTGAAGATTATCTTTTAACTCTCATCATGTTTTTTTATTGCTTTTATATATATTTATTGCCATTCCCCCTTTTATAACAGAAATAGAAAACATTAAATAATCTTTTACTTTTAATTTAACATTACTTTTAATTTAAAGTATTCCACATTTATCCTTTATTCCACATCAACACAAAAACATCTCTAGTTGGATCACCGTGCTCCTCCTGTTCTCCTCTGTCAGCGTCTCCCATGAGCACTGTCCTGGACAAAACATGGTCTCATGAGGAAGTCATGTTTCCACCTCATGCTCCTCGTCTGTGGTATTTCTGATGTGTCACAACAATCTCTGCAGAGAACCCACGGTCTGTCCTGAACTTCTTATCAGGCAGGTGGTGTTCCCTTCATACCACAAACAACGTCTGAGTCTGTTGAGGGACTGGACAGCGATGGTCAAGAGGATAAGAGGCTGAGGTGACAGTCCGAGGATGCATCAGTAGATTTAATTATCGTCATTTGAATTCAAAGGGAATGGCTTTGCCCGTCGCATTAGTTTGACTTTAAACAGGTAAAAAACCGTAAAACTAGTTATTTCCATATCTCTTGGTTGGTTCATTTATTGGTTTATTAACTTTGTTCATACACTTTTTCCTGTAGAAAGTTGAATCACTAAATTTGGAGTTTGAAAGTATTGCCCTGGTGGTGGTCTGTTTAAGTTGCATCTGATGGTTTGTTATTTGGACTTTTAGTTCAGTTCTTTTGATATTAATTGTTATGAGACCCACAAGATCTCTTTCTGAAACTTTTACTCCTGGTAAGTAAGTAAGTAAGCAAAATTTATTTATAAAGCGCTTTTCACAGATATATATCACAAAGTGCTGTACAGGAGAAAAGGTAAAAAACAACAATATAAAATGTATATACATGTGTAAAATTTAAGTGACACTAGTGAAAAAATACCCATCAACCAAAAGCTCTTCTAAGTAAACATGTTTTCAAATCCTTTTTAAACGAGACGACAGAGTCTGCCAGGTAGACAGTATTAACTAGAACCTGTTCTGTTAGTTCTTTTAACTAAACCTGCTGGTTGGAAGTGATAACTTTAATTTAATTTAATTTAGTCAATTTATATTAACCATGTTTCTTTTCATTTATTTTACTTGCTAGATTAAATCTACATCAGTTAAAAACATTATTTTAGAATAATGGCTGGTAGTGTGTTTGATCTAGTTTGGTTTCTTTCGCTGTGTTGAGGCGGTTCCCACAGGAACCACACTAAGGCAAAAAGCATTATTACGATTGCTACGACGGTTAGGGTCCGTTTGACTTTGTCATTACTGCTCAGTTCGGCTTCCGCTAAGTCACTTCACGGCTTGGAATGGTTCTTCTGCTGACTTTCAGGTCTACCCAGGCTCTAAACGTCTGAATCCACCCTATTATCAGTCTTTTGCTCGCTAGGTGGGGTCGGAGACTCAGCAGTGATGATTTTTTTACAATGTGATAAATGTATCCAAGTTTGCCTTTCTGCTATTTTTAATATTTTTCCACTAAACCAGCTCTTTCTGGACAAAAGCACAACGATTTTTAATTTAATTTAATTTTGTTCCTAAATTTTCTGATACATTCTATGTGAATTTGTTTACCGAATGGCTTCCATTATCGCAGTAAATTGTTTTGCTATTCCGTATGTTGGGATTATAATTTTTGCAAAGTGCTTTTGCTAATGTTACAGTATCTGGATGTTATGTTGGAAATAGTTCTATCCATTTAGAAAATGCATCTATTATCACTATTCTGGTTTTGGAAATGTATCTCCTTTTTTGTTTTCTGTTTTATACAGATTATACATACTGCTCAAAAAAAAAAAAGTTATTATATATATTTTTTTATTTAGTAAGAATTGATGATATTATTAGTGTACCATCCCTCCTGCTGAGGCATGGCGAAGCCCATGGCTCATTATTGCTCCTATTTATATCGTGATTTTGGTAGAGTAGGTTTTCCTTTTGGTCAGAAATAGAAAATCTCTTTCTGCTGTGCTCCATTTTTTATTTATTTATTTATTTTTCATTCTATTTTCTCATCCAATATTGTTAAATCTGATTTTGTTAGACGCACCTTTTAAATCTGGTCAAGGATGTACGTTTTTGGTAGACAGTCAAACTGTCATGTCTCGCATGATAAGATAGTTTGTTTTGACGTAATATCACAGACAAATACTAGCCAGATTCTTTTGTTTCTGCAAAGGTAACAATCTATTATCTTAAAAAATTGAGAATAATTTGATCAGTTTCTTATTTTTTAATTTCTTGTTTGAGGTTTTGTTTTTTTGTAAACTGACTCTTTCCAAACTTAATCTAAATGTTTAGTCTAGTTTTAGTCACTATGTTAGTTTAGTTTAGTTTCACTAATCTATTGTTGATTTTATAAACCATTTAATTCCTGGACCTCTGTAAAAGGTCTTAAATTTCATTGCACACATCAAATTCTAATTTTGATCCTCAAACTCCCAAGTTTAAAACTCGTATCTACTTTTTCCTACTGAAATGTTCAACATCGTGTATTTGAATCCCTTCATTCTCCCACTATGTGTGTGCGTCCTCATGGTACGACCTTGGCACGCTGAAGTGTATTTTACGTCGCGACACGGCATGTCGTCATTGCGTTGAGAGTTTCCATGTTTGTAGTCCAATCTACCGCCTCCACAGCCTCTCATTCCTCCACCAGCAACGTCTGGTAGAAGCAGAATGGGATCGGAGCTGTGGATTCTGTTTTCATTCAATGTCCTCGTTCTCCATAACAGCTGTTTGATAAGGAGGAGCTCTGATTCATGCATATACACCCAAAGTATTTGTTCAAGGATTCCTTTATTGATTCATTTATTTCATCCATTTATTTTATTCAGTTTATTTAGCAATTTTATTTATAGATTTTTTAAGTTTAAATTCCAAATAACTTAAGTTTACTTTAGATACGTTTATTTCTTCACTAAACACATTAAAAGTAGTCCCGACACATTACTTAGAGCAGCTTTGTTTTGTTTTTGTGTTATCTCGTCTAAAGCCGTTCAGTGTGGAGACGTGTCTCCTGCACACACACACTGAACACACACACAAACACGCAAACACCTAAAAACACAAACACACATACACACAAAAACACACACACTTGTACTTTAAGTTGTATAACTAATTTTACACACTCTTCTGATTGCAGTTTTCGTTTAAATCCGTATTTATTTTGCTTTACTGTTTTAGATATTGAGTCAAGGAGGGTGACTTTTACTCATAAATTTTGCGTCACCAACTTCATCACTAATTAGTTTTTGTACAACAGCTTCCCATTTTTAATTTATGTTGCCAGTGCGATCTCATGGACCCACTAATTCCTCCTTGAAAGACGAGCTTCTAGGGCAAACCTGTTGTTCGCTCCGGTCTTTCAATAGGTGTTCGATCACAGGAGTGAGAGTCATTTTAGATTTTCCCACAATTTCACCTGATGAGTCAGCAATAAGAGACTATTTTTACTCCCCAGATAGAGCTCAGTTGACACCGTGAGGTTTTACTGATCGTCTGGGTTTCGAAAATAATTTCTCTTCATACACACAGTCTTTTGGTCAGTCACAGTCACTCGAGTACTTTTTGTTTTTATTTATATAACGCATACCATTTCTATGTGCTGTCATAACCTTTTTGCATCTTTTTAGGATCCTTTTTAGTTTTTTTTTTCTTTAATCGCATTTTGTAAAGCTGTTATTTATTTATTATTATTTATTTATTTTGGTGTATTGAGACTCCCGTCGAAGTCGTATTTTGCGATCCAATTATCCAAATGTTTTACATTTTCTTCGCTGCAGCGTTCTACATATTTACAATCTTTACAAGTTAATTTATCGCGCGGTTTAGGTTTTTTTCGTGTTCCCTTGTCCCATTTTGTTTTTAAATTTGGACGGACCGTACTACGTGGGGTAGTCTATGGTACCGTTGGTCAACCTTTCAACAGGGTAGTGGTTAATTTTTTTACTGATCGTGGTAATTCTCACTTCAACCCTTTCAGGTGGAGAATTCTTGCCTGTGCATCCACGTCAGCCCACTACTTACTTTCCTGTTGTTTTTAAATGGTGGCTGTAACCTAGTGGTTCACAGTTCACCCACTCATTCAACATGCACACTTTTAGTTTCTTTCTTACGGAATTTTCGGTGACGCTGTAACCGTGGACTCCGCCGTCCGTTTTTAGTGTGAACTATTCTCAGGCGTCCACTACCTCAGCGCCTTTTTATTTACGGAATTTTCGGTAACGCCGCAACCGTGGACTCCGCCGTCCGTTTTTAATGTGAACTATTTTCAGGCGTCCACTACCTCAGCGTTTTTAGTTTTACCTGTTAGAGTCTAGAATTCACAGGGTTTTACTATTCTGCAACCCTCAGTCGCACATTTTCTTTTTAACCCAAAACAATGCTCACCCGTCGGAGTCTTTTTCCTCTCGCCGTTGGATGCCTTCAACCTGCGGGTCCCAGCACACGAAGCAGTGTCAGTTCCTGGAAAAGGTGCTGGGTCTCACCTAGTGAGGCCCGCCACGGCCGTGGGCTTGCTGGCGACGACCGCGTGTGCCGGAACCACCAGGCGTTGTTGGCATCCGGCTCGAAGGACCAAGTTAAATGTCAGGTTTAGGCTACAGACATTTATTAAATCTGTAAGAAAGAAGAAGACAACACGAATGAGCTTTGGTTACTCGCGAGGAGAATGGCCTAGGAGCGTGTTCAGATTACACCTCCTACCCACTCTGAGCTTCAGACCATTCTCCTGCGGTTTTATTTCATTAAACAAAGGGGAGGGTTTACAGGATACACATCATAGTAACAAAACATTCTGTGAGTTTTAACAGTTTATCAACTATGAATACAATCAAAGGACATCCCGCGCATGGGACGTCGAGATGGCAGCTGTGTGGAAGACGCGGCTCATCTTGTTTATCAGCCTCGGTCAGGTTGACCTGCTCAGAACATGTGATTAGTGAGCAGCGCCTGAGAGGCGCTGCTAAGAGAGAATACACAGAAATAAGATAGAACTTGAATATGAATATAATTAAGCACGAATATGGCAACTATATATAAAATTACTCTGACACCATGACAAACTTCTAGAATGTGAATATGAGCATCCTTGACCATTCTTAGTCGACTAATTAGCCAATTTCCAAAAATTAACACATTATTGCCAAATAAAATCAGAAAGGAATAGGTCAGCTTTAGCATATTTGAAAATTATTTGAATTGTAAATTACAGTATTAACTGTAACAATTATACTGCCGTATGAGCACTCTTTCCAATATTCTTGACAATGAACCACTCAGTCACAATTCAGGTCTACAGTACAAATAACGTCGTCCATTCTTCTTTTAGTTTTCAGATTTAAAGGTTGCAGACAGTACCTACACTTGAGAAGAAGCACTGTGCACTCCCGAGTGGGCAGGACAGGTCAGTGAAGATGGGTTTTCCAGCTGAGGCCGGGGGACCAAGGACGGAGACTGAGGGTATCGACCTCAGATAATCACACGTCTCCACCCACCCTTTTTTTTCTTTTCAGTGCAGCATATGAGGTAAATCAATAGTACTTCAATGGAGAGCGATCCTATGCTGAGGTATAGAAATAGACAAGGGGATCACATTGCTCTTGGTTAGCGGAAAAAAAGCTTTCCATTGTGGGGAAACTGGCAGCCCGGCTGAGTTTGACAAGGAGGTGATAATTGGAAGGAGGATGATCAGTTTACTGATAAAATCTGGGAAAATCACAGTGAAGACTATCGATTAGGCACCACTTCCTCTGTCAGATCGTCAGTGTGCTCTTCAGCAACCCATGGAATGTTAGGCTGCGGTTTTAAACAATGGAGCTAATTCTTTAAGATATTTATTTTACCCAGCTAGACTGTCCAGTATCTGAAAACCTTCTGTTATCGAGGAACCTGGAAAATGATCTTCATGCATTCATTAATTTGTTTGGATCATTCAAACTACATGTCCTTTTGTTCCATTAATTTCTACTTATCCATCCATCCATCTATCCATCCATCCATCTATCCTGGATGGAAGGGAGGAATTGTAATCAATTAAATTTTAATCACATCACATGAATGAGTGAACAAGTATCAATAAGTAGATTGATATATGTTCAAACAACAAAATTACAGTTATTTATTTGTTGTTGGATTTTTTTTAAAAACTTTGACATTAACTCAGGTATCTGTACTTGCGGCTCTATGTTTAGCATTGAAGTAATTCCACAAAGCTTTTGGTGACATGTAGTTTGTTTGTTTCAGATGGAAAGCTTGAGTTTTAAAATGTGTGATAAAAGTGCAGTTTAAAGCAAAATATGTAACATGCATATGACAACCTTGTTTCGTGTCCTGCAGGAGTCCGATCAGTAACCCAGGAACTTTCTCAGGTGGCCTGAGAACCACACGCTGTGGAGTGTTGTAAAAAAAATTGATTAACTGCTTACATTGTTGAGGAAATTTCTACTTACGAATTGAGAGTGTTCACATAGAAACAGCAAAGAGATGAAAGTCAGACTCATGAAAATTATTATCAGCATCAATATGAGTTAACACACAAAACAAATGATATCTTTAACAACTAATATTTATTGACGGAAATCTAAATACTGCTTTTTAATTGCACAAACTACATGTACTGGAGCTCTATGAAAGTCTATTTTCAGTGTGTAACTGCATTTGTTTATTACATATTACATACAATTTGTTATGTCAATTACAGTGTTGAACTTCATAAAAATTTGTTTCCTACTTTCCTTCTGCGAAGTGCAGAATTTCATGCTAACTGAGGCCCCCTTTACAACAACAACAATTTCAAGTGAAATCACAAAACTTTCGTTGTGTTTTGGGTATCAACAACAGTGCACTGAAAATGCAACTTTTTGTGAACAGCTCCCAGAACTTTTTGAAAACGCAGTCTCCGTATGAACGTGGAAAATAATAACTTTCTGAAAGTCTTTGGGTTTTCCGCTGTGGAGACACCGTAACAACAATCCAACTTGGTCGTCTGTCCATACGAATGTCCGTGAACTCCTATTGTTATTGTTTTTAATGGTATGGTTTTATTATGAAAACAAAAAACAGCACCCACTAGTGGCCTGGAATGCTATAGCTGCATTGTTTTCAGAATGTTGCCTTGTAAACGTGAAACTAAAATGAAATTGCAAAAACAATTCACTCTGCCGGAAACATGGTGTAAATGGGGCCTGAATGTATTTTTCTCACTTGGAAGGTGTAACTTTCACACATGAACAAGGTCTTTGTTTTTCACACAAATTCCAAGTTTTGCTTTTATATTTCACAATGCTTTCTCTTTTGAAAGTGTTTTTGACTGTGTTTTTGTTTTGTTGGGTTTCTTTCTTGCAGAATGTTTGAAATGCCTGAGTAAATGGGTCTCAGGGTTGTGTCATGTGTATTCACATTCATAGTGTCATCCGGGGTCATCAGCCATCAGAACCAATCCTCACAAAACCTACCAATCAGACAGCAGGGCTCAGGGTTTAGTCTTTCATTTAAAATGCTGACAAGGTTGTCAAACCGCAATCACGCTGCTTTTCTTGTTCAGAATGAGATTTGCAGTCTCTGTGTTGCTTTGCGCCTCACGGCCACATGCAAACCTACACAAGGAGTTTAATCTCTATGAGGCAGGCTGTTATTAAATGGTCAGATGACAACACATGTAATTACCTTCATCATTTTGAATCACACGACGTGGACGTGCTGCTTAAACCAAGCAGAGATAGTTTTAATTACATCTTCAAATTTCACAGCACAGTGTTTTTTAATCAACATTTCCAAGGATTTGGGTATTGGTGTGGACTGAGAATCATGTTCTGTTTTTGTCTCATACTGGCAAAGCACAAGGTCACACCATACAGTGCGAGTCATCCGAGGGATTTACTGGAATCTGCTGACACAGAAAGATAAGATTACAGTCATATCCAAAATACTGTTCAGCACTACTTTAAATCAAAGTGAATGAATGAGCAATCTGCAGTTGTTTTTGTAATATTCTGCCACTTTTTCAGCAAGCAAGACAGCTAACTTTGTAGCAACCAGCTAATCTCTCGAAAACTGCATGCGGTGATTGTTTCAGCTGAAAATAAACCTGGAGGATACACTCAGGAAAATGTATTCATAGACTGTGTTTATCGATTGACAATCTAAATCTGTAGCTCAGACTTTCCCTAGTGCTCATTTTTCATGTAATGGGTCCACTGAGCTGACGACAGCGCTGCAGCCGCCCAGGAAGAAACACAATCGCCTCTGTGCTTAAAAAGGAAACCTGCTCAGGTGCACGGACATTGTCCTGCTGGTGAGGAAGAGCAGAAACAACAAGCTTCTGGCTCCATCATTCTCATTTTAACTTCTTATTGGGCTGACCTTTTAGGAATCTGTCTAATAAAGTTTTTTGTTGAACTGTAGCAGCTTTCTGATGGTATACAGTGACATCTAATGGTCTCAGATGGTATGGATGGCTATATTCTGACATATGATTCACTTCTTAATGATAAAAAATGTAATAGATTTCCAATACGGAGGCACAAATAAGTTGTTTCCTATGATAATGCTTGATGAGCTGTGACTGTCATCTCAAAAATGTTGTACATATCAAAGAAGGCGCATCTTAAATCTATCCAACCATCCATCCATTTTTTCAGAAAATTCCTTTTGATTTTTTTTGATGTGCAGATATAACTTTGAGGACAAAGTCCTCCCCTCCTTGATTTAATGCATTGTGCCCACATGTATCTGAGGTTGACAACCATTACTTTGATCACTGAGGGGCTTTCTGTGTTTAACTTTGGCATTTTCTTCAGTCTGAAAAAACTATTTGTTTCGTGGATCTGTGGTCTCAATATAAAACTCACCAGTGCAAATTCAAAACTGCTCCAAAAATGTATTTTAAATATATTTGTCACCTGTGAATATGTCAGCAGAGTGGCAAATTCTGAGTTAGGTTAGGATTTCAAAGGCCCCTGTTTACAATGCTCAAATTAGGAGAAGCAACCAACAGGTGGACCATGTGTGTGAGCACCCACATGCAAAAAACCTTTATATTATGATTTTATGTTTCACTCATCATGATACCAGTGGTCTCAACACCTTGTCACTTTTACTACAGAAATTAGCAAAAAAAATTACAACTGTCGAGTACCAGAAATCAAAATGAAATCAAATGATGGATACAAGATAAAAAGATCAAAATAGGAGGAAACGTAACAAGGCACACATGAGTTTCATTACTTGCTTCCTGCATGAGGTCCATCATTTCAGAGACTGATAGGATTTATTTACTGATAATGTGTTTGAAGTCCTGTAAACAAAAAAGAACATACTTCAATTATAAAAGCAGAAAAACAGCCACTTTTTTTACTCTCTATACTGTAGTTTACAAAGCATATCAGGATTGAAAATGTTGCACAGTGCCCTCTAGTGTTAAAACAGTGTAGTGCAGAGTGTCCAGGTTTTCAAACTTACCTGTGGGTTCACTTATTTATCAGAACTCACACACACACACACACACACACACACACACACACACACACACACACACACACACACACACACACACACACATACACACACACACACACAGCCTGAGCCTGAGCCTACACAAATACTGAGGTGAGCACTCGGGGAGATAGGCCATGGATTAGTGTCAGCGATTTACTTGTCTTAACCTTCTCTCAGTGTGTGTGTGTGTGTGTGTGTGTGTGTGTGTGTGTGTTGTGTTTTCTAGGTCCTACATTGAACTTCAGAGGCCTCACGGTCTGATTTTAACTAGTTGCAGTTGATTCAATTTAACTGCTCTTCCTTTGACTCAACTTCGTGAAGACAGGACGTCCTTGATGCTACTACACAAGTTCTATGTGAAGCTTTTAAAATAATGCACAGTGAAGGAGTCCCGGTCTGACTCTGACTTCAAGTACTTTGTTTATGACTAGAAACGATCTATTCTGATGGACGACCGGAATACAGTGAAGGATCTGTCCATCTGTGTGAGCTGTGTCCTGCACGTGCTGCCATGAGCTCATCGGTGCAGGCGCTCTTCGAGATGTTTTTGAAAGCTATTGAACAAAGTGCTGTTGGTTTATGGGAAAGAGGCCTTGATGTCCCAAAGGCGCAGAGATGCTTTGAAGTGAGATGAGAAGCATCACGTTCTTCTCTCTCTGACTGGGTCTCCCTCCTGTTCCCTAGCAGTTTGAGGGAGAATGTGGGCAGAGAGAACAGGAAAAGCAAAGTTGATGCGATCGTTACATGTGGATCCTCCCTCCTACACACAGACGCACGCACGCACGCACGCACGCACACACACACACACACACACACACACACACACACACACACACACACACACACACACACACACACACACACACACACACACAGGTGGGGGGGAGCGGGGGGGGATAAGCTAAGCGAGATGGCTTAGTCAGCCGGGGAGCTCATGAAAAGCTATACACTTTATCCAATTCCTAATAAGAGGCTTCTTAAAATGATCCACAGTATGGATGTTGTGTTATAATTCTGCTGTACGTTCATGACAGGAGTCGCTTTGCTGAGATTGGACTTTTTAATGTGCTGCATCTAAATGTGACCTCTTAAAAAGAAAAAAGATAATTCATGCAAGTGAACATGTCGAGGTCGGTCAGGGCTCCGTTACTTCCACTCAACGTAGTGGGTTTGTTTCGGAAACATTTTGATTGTTTGCATCCTTCTGACACATCAGTGAAGTATTTCAATGTGACTGTTGACCTGTAGTTGTGTTTGAAGAGTCTGAATGTTCGTGAACCAGGTCGTGAAAGGAAGTCACACTTAAAAAAATATTGTACCCATTTAATTTAATTTTTCATTTATAGTTCCCAATACACCACAGTCCTTTCAAGGCTCTTACAGAGAAAAATTCAACAATTACAAGTCGAGGTGATGGTAGAAATTAAAAATCCCCTTTAACAAGAAGTAATCTTGACTCTGAGGACCAGACTCTGAGGTGGAGATTTTCTATAGAACCAGACTCAGAGGTGGAGATTTTCTATAGAACCAGACTCAGAGGTGGAGATTTTCTATAGAACTAGACTCTGAGGTGGAGATTTTCTATAGAACCAGACTCTGAGGTGGAGATTTTCTATAGAACCAGACTCAGAGGTGGAGATTTTCTATAGAACCAGACTCTGAGGTGGAGATTTTCTATAGAACCAGACTCAGAGGTGGAGATTTTCTATAGAACCAGACTCATAGGTGGAGATTTTCTATAGAACCAGACTCAGAGGTGGAGATTTTCTATAGAACCAGACTCAGAGGTGGAGATTTTCTATAGAACCAGACTCAGAGGTGGAGATTTTCTATAGAACCAGACTCAGAGGTGGAGATTTTCTGTCGAACCAACGCTGGACCTTGATCGAATCAAGTCTTTCTGGAGCTAATGATGTAAACACTCATGAAGGGAAATACCTCTCCTCCACATGGGAGGGGCCCTAAAAAATGGGGACATGTCTTTAAGTGTCCCCTTCACTGTATTTTTGTGTCCCAACTTTGCTGAATGATTGTCAAGAGTCTTCAGTTATTTGTTTTTAAGTTGGAACAGTCTTTATGGCCCAGATTGGGGTGTATCCTTATTTTATAGAAATAACTAATCAACCAGTGAAAACAATAAGAAACATAAAACAAACTTAAATATTCCCCTTGGTTCCAGGTTAATTCTTATAGGGTCCAAAAAAATACAATTAATTTGAGTTAGTCAGTGTGGAACCACATACCTTGAACAAAGGTTTATTTGGTTGGATGTGTGTTGTTCTCTTTCAAATTCCTGTAATCTTTTCTGAGAGGGCGTCCCTCTCCTGGGACTTCTCCTATCATGTTTGTTGCTCCCTTGGGTCCCCTGTCATCTGGATGAGATAAGTTCTCTGTGGTGTTTGTCAATCTGAGTGGTGATTTTAGTGACTGGAGCCCCTGTGAAGCCATGTCCTCCGTCACCTCTGCTGTGCTCTGGTACATCGTAATGGACCCAGAGTTTTTCCAGATAGAAGCATGGGATTAGATTTTTCCGCCCCGTGTCCGCTGTTCTCGATTGCGCTCGATCGTGAGCTTCAACAATATCCAGAGTTTCTCTTTGCAGCTTCTCCAGGAACACACATATGTCGTCCCCCTCCTCCATCTTAGGTATGCTGTGGCTTGTCCCGACAAACTTGTCCCTCTTGGGCAGGGGTGGGCAATTATTTTTCCGAAGGGGCCAAATGAGAAGCAGAAAATATTGTGGAGGGCCGGGCCAAAAGTTTAAACTCTATTCTGCATATGAATTTTATTTCTACATTGAAAGCAGCAAATGGCATTGTTTACACATGCTGGTAAGTGTCTGTGTTATTATTAGGTAAAGAGAAAGTGAGGGTTATTTTAACAAAAAATGTTTTTATTCAGTACAGTTATTCAAACAATTGTAAACATGAAACATTTGTAACTCTTTTTTTAATTACATTAACCAAAAACACTTTTTTCTATTAAGACATCACAATGTCTTTGTATGCCAAATATCATTAACAAGATATGTCACATAATGATTGTCAAACTACCAAGCTGTGCAGACAAAAAGTAATAGTGAACACACTTTTGTGTATTTTCTTGTTCAGTGAGAGAAATCTAGCCTTTGCTGCCCTTTAACGAGTGCATTAAAGTCAGGTTGAATGTCTGAGGTGGAGATGCGAAGCACAGCTGACAGATGATCATCAGTAAGAGAGGATCTGAACCTGGATTTGGTAAACTTCATTACTGAGAATGTTTGTTCACATATGTAGGTAGTTCCAAACAGAACCAACATCTTCTGAGCATGTCTCCTCATGTTTGGAAAGTTCTCCTCCTTAAGAGATGAGTAGAACTCCAGCAGTGATGCTGACTTAAAGTGCTCTGCCAGTACTGTGTCAGACTGCAGGTCAATGAGCTCCAGCTGAACATCACTGGGTGCATCATCTACTCTGCAGGCAAAGGGAGAGGAAACCAGGTGCATTTCATCCTCAATGTTTTTACAATCATCAAATCGCCTTAAAAACTCACCATGCAAATCTCCTAACATGGATGAGTACCTGCAGAGATGATTAGCTGATGGTCTGACTTCTTTAAGGGTTTGCATGTGAGTGAGAGTGTTGTTCTGTAGTTGACTTGAAAGAAACAGCAACTTTCTCATAAAAGCCTTCACAAGGTTATGCATGTCATGAACGAAAAGGCCCTTGCCTTGCAGTTTAGTGCTCAGTTCATTCATCAGTGCCGTCACATCAACAGCAAATGCAAAATCTGCCATCCAGTTCATATCTGAAAGCTCGGGATGTTTTTGCCTTTCATCTCACAAAACTCTTGAATCTCTGTTTTCAGGTCCCAAAATCTTTTGAGCACTTTGCCCAGACTGAGCCATCTGACAGCTGTGTAGTACATGATGTCACCATGTTCATTCTCATGCTCTTCTAAAAGTGCAACAAACTGCCTGTGATTTAATGCTCGTGCCCTGATAAAGTTAACCGTTTTTGTTACAACATCAATAACATGGTTAAGTTTTAGCACAGACCTGCACAGTACATGCTGATGTATAATACAATGTATCAACACTAAATGATGCTCTGTGCCGAGTTCAGTCACTTTATCTTGGATCTGTTTCAAAAGTCCGACATGTTTTCCTGTCATATTCGGACAACCATCAGTAGTGACGCCTACCAGTTTGTCCCATTTCAGTCCAAGCTTGACCATGCATGCATCGACCTCCTTGAACAGATCGCTTCCCGTTGTCGTTCCTTTTATTGACCTCAATGCTGCCAGCTCCTCCGTAATCTTGAAGTTCTGCCTTATTCCCCGGAGAAACACCAGTAACTGGGCAGTGTCACGGACATCACAGCTCTCATCCAAAGCCAAAGAGAAAAAGTCAAAACTTTCAACTCCACTTTTGAGCTGACATTCGAGATTCTCCGCGATTCCTTCCACCCTTCTGGTGACGGTTCGCCTGGACAGCGGGACTTTTTCAAATGCTTCTTTATTCTCAGGGCATATTAGCGCGGCAGAGTCCACCAAGCACTCTTTCACAAACTCGCCATCCGAGAACGGCTTGCTGTTTTTAGCGATTTTGTGGGATATGACGAAGCTGGTCTTGGTCGCTGCATCCCGGGCTGTGTGTAGCTTGCTAAAACAGCCTTGTTGTTTTGCTAGCTTTGCTAGCAAGTCTTCTGATATTCGCGCTCTCTCAGCCTCCACCAAGTGTCTGTATTTCTCCGCGTGTTTTGTCTCATAATGCCGACTCACATTATACTCCTTAAACATGGCGACGTGCTCACCACAAACTAAACAGACGGGTTTACCACCGACTTCAGTAAACAAATATTTAGTGCTCCAAATCTTCTTGAAATTTCGGCCTTCAGCATCCACCTTTCTTTTCTTGACGTGCCCGTACATCATTGAGGGGCGACAATGACCGCTAATCACATGCACTGATTGACTTGTTTTACGGGGTACGTATACGACGTACGTAGGTTACGTACACTGTTCATAAATAAACAGGCTTCAAAGTAAAAGCATTTCCGTTTTAGTTTATACAGCCGATGGTTTTAGTCCACGCATTAAAATTCGAAAGAAGCTTTTGTTTTCTTAATTCTAAGCAACCTTTCGCGGGCCGGTCAGAATCGGGTCGCGGGCCTTAAAATGCCCAGGTCTGCTCTTGGGTCTACTAGCTTAGCCTCCACATCAGCTTTGTGATGAGTTAGCTTTTTTTTTCAAAACATCCTGTCAGTTTTGTTCTATATTATGTAGAAAGCATCATTCACAAAAAAAGTTGAAACTGTTGAGTCTTACAAATATCTCTGCACTGTGTTTGACTCACAGCTGCAGTTCGATGAAACACACAGCTGATTGCTAAACAGGGTCAACAAAGAGTTAATTTAATGCAGAAGCTGCATTATTTTAATATCTGACACAATCTTACAAGATTTGATCCATTCTTTTAATGGAAGCCTTTTAACCTTTTCCTTTCACTGCTGGTATAACGAGCTGTCTGTTAAAACAAGAACAACTTAAACAACATCATCAGAGTGTGATCCAATATAACTGTCGCTCACTACCAGAGGGACCTGGTCGCAATCCAGGAAGAAAAAGGAGCTGGAAAAATAAAAAGAACCATCAGTCAACCAAAGCATGTTCTGTCACACCAGTTCTCTCTTATGCCTTCAGGCAGATGTTCCAATGTTCTCGAAAAGAAAAATTATTGCTACTCAAAGTCCCTCATCCCCTCTGCCATTCAGCTCCTAGATACAGACCACACCCATTTTAAATGATTTCATTATCTATTCTTACCTTTACCTTAAAATGTTATTATTTATTATTGGAATTTCTCCCCATATTACGCACAGATGCTCATAATGTTGGTGTGTTTACAGATTTAGGTATTCACACTGTAGGGCGTGTGATTTCCACGACCTCATCGTGACGTGGATGACGCAGTAGTGATAGAGCCTGGGGGGAGTTTTGGCACAGAGTGATTAAAAATTCACATTCATTGATGGAGTCAATTTGCTCTGGTGCCAGGGGAACATGGTTTTCGTAGCTGTTACCATGACGACAGCATGGGTGTTCTCACAGAGGACCCCGGAGGAATCGCAGATGAAAGGTTAAAGAGGTCAGAGCCTCTTTTTTTGACAGTTCATGATGACGGTCAGAAAATGAGGGATTTGGGTGCAGATGAGCACATTTCCTGATATTCAACAGGAGGATGTCTTGTGTGTTGATGAATCCTGATAAGCTGAAACTACTGTAATTCTCAGAACATTAGGAATATGTAATTTGATTTTGTAATATTTTAATATAGCACACTGCATATTGATGTGTCGCGCAAGTAGTGGAACCGAGATGGTCCAAATCCTCAGAACAGGCAGTGCATCTGTTGTTTCTACCAACAGTAGGGAAGCACCTTACAGAGCAGCTAAAACAGAAAGGGCAATTTGTTTTTGAATAGAAACAGTATCTTGTATACAACCTATAAAGTACAAGGGTAAATAAAATTCACACACCAGTGGAAGCGGCTTCCATGCAAGGCACCTAGTCCAGCGCAGTTTGTCTTGCTCAACGACACTATGACATGTGGACAGATAGAGAATTGAACCTGCAACCTTTTGATTGAAGACCAGCTCTACCAACTGAGCCACAGCTTCCTCAGTAAAGTACATAATTCCTATATTTCCAAACCACTAAGTAGCCAAACAAAGAATGTTTTTATGTTGTAGAACCCTGTATATTCTTCTGCATTGAAAAATGCACGTAAGATGAATTACATCAGGTGTTTCAAATGTGTTTTAGTTCAGGAGCCACATACAACCCAATTTCATCTTAAGCGGGTTAAAATCTTCCTATGAATATTAAATATAAACTTTGGAAATGAGATATCTAAGGGATGTTTTAATTTATATTCCTGTCACCTCAAAGTATAGACTGGTAAAATAAATATATTATGAAGCTGCACTTACTAAACAACACTTTATGACTTCAGTTGTGATGTCTGAAGCAGCTAAACGCTATTGGAGTTCAATAAATTATTTTCATTAATTTGTTTGGGGGGGGGGATATAATGTATTGCACTGAAAAGACCAAATGAGCAGCCATTAGCAACAATTCAACAACAGCTGTTTTTAAAACACATTTCGAATATGTCCCTTTTGGTTGGTGACCCACTGATTACCTTTTAAAAGTGTCATGAGTAATGCCCTCCAGTCTGAGGTAATAGCATTAGGCTTTGAAACACTGATGTAAAAGGGCATCGGCTGGTCAATCTCCAACAAATTTAAGCCCTGGAAAAGTACTAAAAGTCACAGGAAGCCTTCTGATTTTGGTGCACACATTTGGACTGCTGTGTCGCTCTTCTCTTTGTTCCATATCTGTGTTCTCAAATCTCTCTTTACTTATTTAAATATATGCTTATCATGGTGTGAAGAAAACCCCTTCTATTGCTCTTCTAAGCTCCAATTTCCTTCTTGGTTTAAATATCTATTTTTATGTGTAAATTTGATCATTTTAATTGCTTAAAATGATCCTCTCCATCTCTTCCCCAAGCCTTACTTCTTTTCCTCTCTTATATTATTATCATTTGAGTATTTTCCTCCTTACCTCTGAACTTTAAAACATTAGCAATTACCAGTACGGTTGAGGCTGTGGATGTACTAATACATGAAGCAGAATTCACCAAGCGTTGGATTGTTCACCCACTAATAGGGAACGTGAGCTGGGTTTAGACCGTCGTGAGACAGGTTAGTTTTACCCTACTGATGATGTGTTGTTGCAATAGTAATCCTGCTATTGCACCAATCATGGCTATCATGCACCAATACTGCATGATTCTCATACTCGCATTTGGAAAAAGATCCCGATACAACCCAGCGACTAATATATGACATAATCCGTCACCAGTAGGTTGACAAGCGAGGACAAGTAATGTCCACAATTTGGAGATTTTTTTAATATTAGTGAAAATGACAAAAGTAAGATTGAATGTAAATTATATTCTGCCAAAATATCAAGAGGAGGTGAAAGATAGTTCGGATAACCAGCAGAGTTGTAGCCAGAAGTCGCTCGTTAGTTTAACTGCCCAGTGGATCAGGAAACTTTTACTCTGAGCCGTGCTACATGCTACATGCTAAAGTGTTTCGTGGTTCACACACCAGCAATGCTACATGCTAAAGTGTTTCGTGGTTCACACACCAGCAATGCTACATGCTAAAGTGTTTCGGGGTTCACACTCCAGCAATGCTACATGCTAAATTTGATCAAAGCGTGACTGATACTCTCATTACCAGCGAGCTGGGTCCCTTGGTCTACAATCTGCAGTCAACATAGCCCAATGTGGAGACAAGACGCTACATGGTCCTTGTACCTTCCAGCCATTCGATTCTTGTTTTGCTGTCAGATAATGAAAAACTGGAAACCATTTGATATTCGTTCTTTAATTTGATATGGGGAAATGAAAAATGGGGGACAAGCCCTCTTTTTTCAAAAGAAGTTGAAAATTGATTATGGACGTAAATGTCAGGAACATCATTTTGTTGGAGGACCCAAGTGAACATCAGGCTGCAACTCAAATCGATCTTCATAGAAATTTTTGATTACTCTTACTTACTATGACAATAATTAGACTGAAGAATGGGACACCAAGCAGACACCTTTATACACACAGGTGGAAACACATTAGGTGTGACACAGGAGGGGCGGAGCAATAAGGCACTAAAAACTAGATCGAGGCTCGATAGAGTTCACGAAAACACACACAGACGTGGAGCAAAAGGCGGACATCGATACGGACCACGACATAGAACATGAACGCTCAACATTAACAAGAACAAGAATCATAACACCAGAATCATAAACAATGGAAAATGTCTCATGAAGACCTGAGAAGCAAAAGGCCGGTCGGACAAACATGTCTTTTCCTATTAGCATTCCTGATTGCTGCACAATTACTAGAAACACGTCTTGAGTTTATTATGAAACCGCCATTTTTCATCAAGCTTCTTGTACCGTGAAAGACAGCAAAGTGATTTCTCTCCACTAATCTGTGTCACCTGTCATGTACAAATTTATGAAGTGACCTGGAACAAGCTCAAAATGAAAAATTAAATAAATAAATAACCTCCCCAAAAAACAGACTAATAACTTTGCCTTTTCTTGCATTTATGGCACCATTGTTCTCTCCTATTCCCATTACCAATCACCTCCTGCCTCTCAAATATTTCTCCCTGTGTCAATCTGTGCCCACTCTATTGGATGCTTGGAAGCAGACGTTTTCATCACCTGTGAGGTCTGCTCCATTGCCTTGAAGGAATCGATTGGCAGGAGAAGTTATGGTTGGGAGGCTCTAAGCTCTTTTCCCTGGTGCCGGGATTCTGTGTTGGCTGGTCGTTTCTACTACTTTCAGCTTGACGTGACAGAGCGCCTGCACTGAGCATGCCCTCCCCTCCTCATCTGGGGCTGCACACAAACTATATGACAGCAGTTAGTTAAAAAAAAAATCGAAAACAGGTCTGACTCTGGCAATTTCCAGATTACATGAGTTTAGTGTTTTTCCGATCAGCCCAGGTGCCTTCTTAAACTATGTCCCATGGTGCTGTGACCACGGCCCAGTCAGTAGGGAAGGTTTATGAGGAAACCTCAGGGAATATGATTGTACTACAAATAAATTCTACCTACAGTCCCGATCAGATTACTTAAGATTAAAAATGCTGTATTGACATTTACCCAAAAAATACTTACACGGTATCAATGCATTTTGACTGTGTAAATTGCTAATATACTGTATACATAACATAGGTCCGTTTAATAAACACAAGGCAGAATTCTGTACATTTTGCATACTCAATTACCACATTCCTAACATTCTTAATGTGATGTTCAGATGTGTTATGTCATCTTAAGAATGTTAGGAATGTGTCATAAAAGATGGGCAAGTTAAATTTGTAACGTATTATGTAAATGCAGTAATACAGGTTTTCCTTCCTTTTCCCGCACCACCTATATTTTCTCGTGTATAAAAGTTGCATTTTCCTCTGGAAAAGTGCGTTGAGAAAACGGATGGACTTCACCTATATACAGGTACTTCTCAAAAAATTAGCATATTGTGATAAAGTTCATTATTTTCCATAATGTAATGATAAAAATTAGACTTTCATATATTTTAGATTCATTACACACAACTGAAGTAGTTCAAGCCTTTTATTGATTTAATATAGATGATTTTGGCAAAAATGTGAAGAAAAACCAAAAATCCCCATCTCAAAAAATTAGCATATTTCATCTGAACAATAAAAGAAAAGTGTTTTTAATACAAAAAAACCGGCTTGTCCGGTTGCTCGGCGTAGATCCCCGAGAGCATCCGCGGGGGGGGGGGGGCTGGAGGAGACTGGGACCGGGGCATCTGGGGCTTGGAGCGTGGTGCTTGAGGTCCGCTGGGTTCATCCTTGGCCAGAGGATTCTGTCACGGCGGGGAGCCGGCGTGTGGAGTGTCCTGAACCCAGAAGCAGACCTCAAGCAGGAAGTTGTTGGCAAACAGTAAGGTTTATTGAGCGAACAGGGAAAGGGGAGCTGGAACGGTGACGGGACCCGGGGGAATCTCTGGGGGGCCTCTTGGAACCGGGACGGGACCCGGGGGAATCTCTGGGGGGGGGCCTCTTGGAACCGGGACGGGACCCGGGGGAATCTCTGGGGGGGGGCCTCTTGGAACCGGGACGGGACCCGGGGGAATCTCTGGGGGGGCGCCTCTTGGAACCGGGACGGGACCCGGGGGAATCTCTGGGGGCGCCTCTTGGAACCGGGACGGGACCCGGGGGAATCTCTGGGGGCGCCTCTTGGAACCGGGACGGGACCCGGGGGAATCTCTGGGGGCGCCTCTTGGAACCGGGACGGGACCCGGGGGAATCTCTGGGGGCGCCTCTTGGAACCGGGACGGGACCCGGGGGAATCTCTGGGGGCGCCTCTTGGAACCGGGACGGGACCCGGGGGAATCTCTGGGGGCGCCTCCTGGAACCGGGACGGGACCCGGGGGAATCTCTGGGGGCGCCTCCTGGAACCGGGACGGGACCCGGGGGAATCTCTGGGGGCGCCTCCTGGAACCGGGACGGGACCGGGGGGAATCTCTGGGGGCGCCTCCTGGAACCGGGACGGGACCCGGGGGAATCTCTGGGGGCGCCTCCTGGAACCGGGACGGGACCCGGGGGAATCTCTGGGGGCGCCTCCTGGAACCGGGACGGGACCCGGGGGAATCTCTGGGGGCGCCTCTTGGAACCGGGACGGGACCCGGGGGAATCTCTGGGGGCGCCTCTTGGAACCGGGACGGGACCCGGGGGAATCTCTGGGGGCGCCTCTTGGAACCGGGACGGGACCCGGGGGAATCTCTGGGGGCGCCTCTTGGAACCGGGACGGGACCCGGGGGAATCTCTGGGGGCGCCTCTTGGAACCGGGACGGGACCCGGGGGAATCTCTGGGGGCGCCTCTTGGAACCGGGACGGGACCCGGGGGAATCTCTGGGGGCGCCTCTTGGAACCGGGACGGGACCCGGGGGAATCTCTGGGGGCGCCTCTTGGAACCGGGACGGGACCCGGGGGAATCTCTGGGGGGGCCTCTTGGAACCGGGACGGGACCCGGGGGAATCTCTGGGGGGGCCTCTTGGAACCGGGACGGGACCCGGGGGAATCTCTGGGGGGGCCTCTTGGAACCGGGGCGGGACCCGGGGGAATCTCTGGTGGGGCCTCTTGGAACCGGGGCGGGACCCGGGGGAATCTCTGGTGGGGCCTCTTGGAACCGGGGCGGGACCCGGGGGAATCTCTGGTGGGGCCTCTTGGAACCGGGGCGGGACCCGGGGGAATCTCTGGTGGGGCCTCTTGGAACCGGGACGGGACCCAGGGGAATCTCTGGGGGGGCCTCTTGGAACCGGGACGGGACCCGGGGGAACTTCTTGGAGCCGGGACGGGAGCCGGGGATTCTCTGGGGGGGGCTTCTTGGAACCGGGATGGGACCCGGGGGAACTTCTTGAAGCCGGGACGGGACCCGGGGGGAACTTCTTGGAACTGGCGTCGGAACAGGAACGGGAACCACCCCGGGGAGGACACTCACTCCCCGGGGAGGACAACACCGACGCACCTCCACGCGGAGTGAAGACTAGCAATCCTCTGGCACCGGACCCTCCTCCCTGCAGGGCTTAAGACTGCTTGACAATCAATCAGCTGATTGCCTGCAGGAGTGCCAGAGAGGATCCGGTGTGGAGCGAGGTGTGTGAATCCTGACAATACATCTCCTTTCCACTGCGTGAGCAGCCCCCAAAGCACCTTACATGGTTAATCACATTCACCCAATCACACACACATTCACACATGCAAGGCACTGTCATTCCAATTGGAGCAGTCTGGGGTTCAGTGTGTTGCCCAAGGACAATTGCTCATGTAGGAAGGCAGAGATAGGAATCGAACCTGCAACTTTCCAATTGGGAGACAACTGCTCTACCAACTGAGCGATACGGCCAATAAAACACAATGGAATTGAACAGATGGATGGATGGATGGATGGATGGATGGATGGATGGATGGATGGATGGATGGATGGATGGATGGATGGATGGATGGTGAAGTTGAAATAATAAACTAGAATGGGAACTGGGCAGAGCTCTTATCATCTCCAGTGCCACTTTTCAATGTTTAGGTAAAATTATGTTCCATTGGTTCCGATTTGTTTGTGTTTCTTGAACGCACCGTTTACAGTGAGTTGGCATGTGATTGGCTGAGAGCGGAGAAGGGGGTGGGGAGCAGAGAGAGCGGTGTGCGAGCAGACAGCAAACGTCAGCTCTAGCCCCGGCGGACAGTTCACCAGCAGAGCTCCAGCGTTTCTACAATGGAGTAAATATCTCTCCTCCCCAGGAGCCTTTCAATCCCAAAATGTAAGGGACGAGGACAAGTAATCTCTGAACCCTTCGTGTAATTTGGATTAACAGTTTTTGCAAAAAGTTCATAAAATACATATATACATACATAGATACAAATAAATAAATAAATAAATGTGGGGAAAAGCATAACCTTCACCCCAACTTTTGTTGGTGAATGTAAAGATAAAATTGAATATAAACTAAAAACAGGCCAAACCAAAGATTTGTAGCTGTAACAAAGGAATTCATCTTCATGAATAAATGGGCAAATGAGGAGATTACTGAGGATGTATGTTCAGGATTTCACTAATTCATTCAGTCAGTCACTTCTCTTCTCTTGGGCAATCTGTTGCTCTAATAATGGTTGACAGACACTTGAAAGCTGTTGATGAATTGTCCTGAGCTCCTGGCTGAGTGTCACTGTCTGCTGCATCATTTGTGTGATCTTGCTGTCTCACAGTGTCCTGGTCATCAGAGTGACCCAGCACTTGTGTCTGCTCACCTTGTTGCAGAGGTCACAGAAGGAAGGTCGTGTTTGTGGGAATCATTCATGGAACACTCCGACCTTCCTGAAAAGACCTGCTGACTGCGGGCACCCGGTGCCTTTTCTCTGTGTCACACCAACACAGTCACGCTTATGTGCTGTGTGTTCACGCTCTCATAGCACAATCTGCTTTGGAAATACGCACGCTGTCAGCTATCGTTATGCTGGCGTATGAGCAGCTGTCGGGTTCCATTCCTCTGACCCTGAGCTGAACCGCTGTGGAGAGACTGTTCATGCTGAGTCGACTCCTTCTCTTCCACCTCTCTGCACATCGTCTCGTCTTGTGCTTTCGAGTAAAACACTCCCCAAAGCCCCGAGGCAGAGAGTGGCGTAAAGAGCATGGTAGTGTCAATGTCTCCTACAAAAATGTAACGTTTGTTTTCTTGTATTTTTTTTTTATTTGCCGTGTTTCACCGACTTGTTTAATCACAATCATTCCGTTTGAGTTGAGATGTTCATATAAATGAGTTTTGCTCTGCAAATAGAAAAGTATTTTAATAATCCAGTACAGCCAGACCAGAATTTTCTGCAGAGATCATTGATTATGTCCTCCGTGGGATCAAGAAGATTTGTTTATTTTTTTTAAATAAAATATATTAATATACTGTAATTCTGTTGAAATCTGCATATGCCAACAAACTGAATGGTGTTCACTTCATTTTCTACAGATAATCTTCAATAAAAGAGGATTTTTTCATTTCTCTCTCTTGAGTGTGTGAGAGCAGCAGGGGCGCTGCAGAAAACTGCCCCGAGGAGGCGGGGCTTAGTAGTAATCTGACCAATTACTGATCAGCAACAGAGTGACTGACCTGAAATTAAACCAATCAACATCATTTGGTGTCTTTTTTAATCATCCATCTCCAGACCTGCTGGGTGGTTGGCTTAAGGTCAGTTCTGGTTTGTTTAGTGTTTCTACTATATGACAAGACAAGCACACAAACAGAATTTCAGAAATATGTCCAGGTTTGTTAATGTTTGTAAATGTTTAGATGTTCGTATTTATTAATGACTGAAAATTTAAGAGCTTAAAAAAGCAGTTTAATTTGAAATTCTTTTGAGATTTATTTCAAATCATTTTAAAATGCTGTATAAGATGGATTGATGTGTTGTTTGAAAATATACCTGATATTTGTTTTCCCTAAACTCAAACTAACTGTCATTTCAAGTAAACCAGCCCTAAAACACATTTATTTTCTGAAAGGGACTAATGAAGCTTCTGAATAGTGTGTTAATAAGAGTCTTAATGTTATAATGGGACTTCAGAGGCTCAGGTGTGGAGAAACCAGCGGGAGACAGATGAGTACGCTTGGAAGAGTTTATTCTTTTAACAAGCATGAACTGAAGTTGCTGCAGTCTCCGGAGGCAGGAGGTCAAGGCAGCTAGCTGAGGCAGGAGCTACTGGGGTACGAGTCGGATCTGGTCAACGTGGGTCAGGAAACCAAGGAAGCTGAGGCTGGCGAGTCTTCAAAGGGAAGCAAAAGGAAACGGCGTTAGTATGACGCTAAACTGGGACAACGCACATGCAGGTCTACTGACTCAGCGAGTTTTACGATCCAGCGCCGAGTGGAGTCGATCACCCGTTTAAGAGGTGCAGCTGATCAGGAGAAAACGAGCTCCACCCGGTCGTCACAGCTGAACTGAATCAGGAGATGAATCCCTCAGCAGCTCCACTTCCTTCAACACAACCTGAAAACCAAAAGGGGAGGAGAGACAGGAGAGGGAAAACACCCAGCCACGCCCCGGGGAGGCCTCTGAGGAGTGGGGCGTGACACTTAATAAGCTCTCTCTCTTCACTATCTGTTTCAAAGAACTTTAATGTTGCATCACCGGAGGCCGCTTTCAATCTAAAAAAGACAAGATTGTTGTAATGTGGTTATAAAAGCACTTTATTCAAATGAACTTAACATAGGCTAAAATTTTATAATAATGAAAAGCCTCACCTAAGACATTTACCACCAGCCATCACTGCTGTACAGGTAAATACAAAATGTATTATCTTTGTCTATATGTGAAGAACCAACTTCCCTCACTTTTCATCATAGAAAATAAATCCACACTGCACTTAATGAGGAAGAAACAATTTACTCAACACAACTTTATTTGCATCACAAATAAAGATCAACCGCAGGTGAAACAAACCCTAACCCTAACCGCTGCGTATAAAAGATTATCAAAGTGTCATCAGAAGCATTATTATTTCTATTGATCCAGCAACAGACCAGTAAATGTCCTGTTGTTTCTGGTTCAGTTGTTGGTGGCACACCAGGTTAAAAACAAGCCAACTCGTCTAAAATCAACATTAAACAACAAACCAAAAACCAAAAACGACTATTGTGGATCAGCATTAGATCAGCATAGAAGAGAAGATGTGGAGTATTTTAGCAGTGAACTGGCCGGGTCTAATAGATTAGACGTTTTGTTACCACTGCAAGTCATTTTGCTGTGATCTTAACAAGTTCCTTTGGTGATAATTCAATGTTTTTGTGAAGTTGCCTTTGTCCTTTTGGAAATCTTTGGCACAGCGCTTTCTCAAGTTGTTTTAGTTTTTTTTATCTGCTCTTGTTAGTGCTGTATGGACATGGGTGAAAATACAAGTGTTATAATCCAACGGTGCATCATCACACACAGCTCCCTGTAATGTCTCTGAGGCGGTCCAGCCCCCGGCCTGTCCCTTACACAGGGAGGCCAAACCGTGGATGTGAATGAACTTGAAACTCCCACCTAGAGAAATAGCCTGGAGCTAGGATCCGGCTCACTGGACAAAGCAAAATGGAACATGATATAGGACATCTGAAAGATCTTTTTCAGGTAATACATTCTGCATTGACTTCATATTTTATAAGATTTATGAGCTCATGCGTGATAAACACACTCTGCTGTGTGTCCTCCCTGGTTGTATTTGTGTTAATGCTCAGCAGAATGCATTTTGAATCCTGACTCTCAGGTGTGTTGTAGTCTCTCAGCTACAGTAGAGAGAGGAAATCGCTCTGGGTGTTTTGTTTTTTTAATGATTCCTTCACTGTAAAAAGCCACTGTATTAGTGTAAAACACTAATTCATTGCAGAAGCTGAGTTGCGCTCAACAGGTCTGATGCACAGCTTGATGAATCATCCAGGATGGTTTTTTTTATAACAGTCTGACATTTCTTTGAATTGATCATAGCAACCTGACAAGCACATTTGAGCCTGACGGTACAGCTTTCTTATACTTGTAGGATGATTTAATTTCAGTGTTTCAACACTGCACATTCATTGTTAATGCAAGCAGCAGGGCAGGTCGACTTCACCTGACTCAGGGAAGGAAAGAGGTGAAGCAAAGGGGGGCAGGAGAGTGAGAGAGAGAGAGAGAGTGAGAGAGAGAGGGGGGCATCCGTCCAAAGTGGCTCATTGCATCATACATTATTGAAGCAGCTGTTGAATTATGCAAAGATTTGATATTGATCCCAGGGCGAGCCACTACTGCAAAATGAGGAATGGAAAGAAAGTGAGAGTGAAGACGATGAGGAACAAGAGATTAGATAAAAGATGTATACAAGCAAGGGATTTTACTATAGGTCCAGGGAACTGGTAAATAAACTTTGGCAGAGAGCGACCGTAGGGGGGTTGTAGTAGCGTAAATACAGTAGATTTTGTTTTGTGTATGTCTTTAATGTGTATAGTTCAAATGTCTTAAAATACAACCATATTGTAAGTTAGTTTTCAGCAGGTAATTCTATCAAATATCTCCTGCTCATTATGATATTTCACATGGTAAATTTGTGAAGATCAGCAGTAAGACAATGAGGCCTCTTTTATACGCTTTCAAGGTAAAAACACGAGATCTTTTGTGTGTCGCCTGGGACTTTGTAGTTTTATACTTGACAGTCACCTTGGTAGAAATCCAACTTGGTTGTCTGTCCACTAGAATGTCCATGTTCTCACTATTATTAATGTTCATCGGTGGAGTCATGGGAAATCTCGGCAGAGATTTGTTTATGCAGGTGCTTCGGGGTAGCGTTGTGTTTTTGCACAGATAAAAAATAATTAATTAATTAATTAAATTGAATGAAATTAAATAATAATAAATTAATACATTAATAAATAAATACATGCTTTTACTCTTGTGGTTATTAAATAACACAACAAATAATAATTTACACACATCAAATAAACCTAAAGAAACCCTTATAACCCTATAGAAGAAAGCTATTGCGGGTGCTGTTGCTAACCCAGGGGTAGCTACAGCACCTGCAAGCCCCTCCCTGTAGTTTCATTAGAAAAAAACAAACAACAGCCACCAACTCATGGCCATGCTTGATAACCCCAGTGTTTTCAGCGTTTCTGCTGATGTAAACACAAAACTTTTCTGAAACAAAGAAAACGATGCATTTTCACTTTGAAACATAGCCCTGTAAACGAGGCCTTGGTGAATTTCTGATCAGAAATGTGTTTTTGTTGAACTAACGTAGCATTTCCATTACAACACCAATGAGAGACTGTCGATGGAGCACAAGAAGGATTTGGAAAGTTACCATTCCTCCAGAACGTTCCGGAGTGGCCACTGTTGGAAGCTTCTGGAGTTGGCTTGTTCGTGTTTCAGGTAGTTCACTCCAGCAATCCGCTCGACATGAGAAGAAGGAAGGTACACAAGTAAGAAAATGAGATGCCCATAAAGGGTGACACAACCTTGCTACAATCTAGATTCACGAGTACATCCAACACCTTGAAACATCTGTTTTTAATGAATCGTAATAGCACCGACAGTTCAAGACTTTAGGTACATCAGAGAGAAAAAGAGGGAGAAAATGAAGCATCAGATGCTATCAGGGAAGAGTCGCACCTATAAAATTACTGACATGGATGATAAAACTAGAATACTGACCGCGAGTCATACCACTGTGGGTCGCCGTGTTTGTTTGCAAGGAATGGAAGGGGAATGGGAGGGGGAGAGTTACACATGCGCAGTAACAGGCTTAAATAGCTTCCAGCAGTCTCCGCAGGAGGGATGAGCTTACGTGAAAGAAACTTTCCACCTTGGGAGCCGGATTAAAAACTTTGCGGATACAGTGCATCATCACACTGGTGCCATGTAAACGAACCCCCCGACAGAAAAGAAAGTTTTGCAGCAAGACTTGTAATCGTTGTCATGTGAACAGGGCCTAAAAGTTTGCGATCTTCTCCACCTATTTAATTCAGGGCTGCCTTCATGCTGTCACTCTAAAATACTGATGTGGGCTCTTTCTACAGCTAAACACAGTTTACTGTGTCTTCTTCTGCATAGGTATTGATCAAAGAACTGTTTTCAGTGGTGGCATCGGCATGAAAAGGATATTATTAATGTCACCATCACAATCAGGCTGCATGTCTTTTATCAGCCTTTTTTTCAATAGAAGCACAATGCTGCCATAGCCATTTCTCATCTAAAGGGTAGTATTTTATTTCAACTGAACACATGTTATAATACATACGTTATATAACATATGATATAATATGGGGCGTTGTCCTCGGGATCGTTCTGGCCTTGGCGATGGAGCTCAGCCTGTGGTTCACTGATCGTGGTGTGGGCTCCTGGCCGGCTGGGTGGGGGCTGCCCCTATGGTGGGGCCCCCCATAGCTGTAGGCTGTGGCTCCTCTGGGTGTGGATGGCCCCCTAGGGTGGTGTTTTCTCTCCAGGATCATCAGTGCCTGGCCATTCCTATATCAGTTTTTATACTTTGTTACGGGCAGTTAGGGTTGCTGTGTGTGTGTGTATGCATGTGTGGGTGGGTATGTGTATGTGTGTGTGGTTGGGTGTGTGTGTGTGTGTGCGCGCGTGTTTCTATTTTATTTCTATTTTTAAAATGTGTATTTTATGTGAAGAACTTTGAGTTGCATGTTTTTCTGTATGAAAAGTGCTCTATAAATAAAGTTTGATTTGATTTGATTTGAATATGAAAAGTTCTACGTTATATGGAAATCACAATATAACATCCGTCCAGCAGCAGCACTGTTTTGTTCAGCATCAGGTTGCAAGCTGGTTTGAGGTCACCAATGACCTCAAACCAGGGGTGTCCAACATCAGGCCAAATTTGCAAACAAGAGGCTCAAATCCGGCACGACAAACCACCAAGCAAATTGCAAACATTTCTAAGAAAACATACATGCATACATTTTTTTTTTAACACAACATTGAGACCCAAGCTATCAGTGCTGCTGCCATAAAATATAGTAAACTCGCATTAGCCTCAAAGCCATACTGTCAGGGTGAGTTTGTAAAAACAACCAAAATGCAACAGTTGTAGGAGCATTTTTTTTCTGGGCATTTCGCTGTGTTTTGCATCGAGAAGGTTTCATTAAAATTGGCTTTATGTTGAGAATATAGTCATTTTTTGTAGTCATGTTTTAGATTTGTGAAAATATAGACAATTAATTCATAATTAAGTTCAAATTTAAAGGTTATTATGGCACTACTGTGCTGGTCAGACCCACTCAAGATGAAGTTGGGCAGTATGTGGTCCCTCAACTAAAATGTGTTTGATTCCCTGTTCTGTTCTAGACTGTGGGGAAAAGCCCACACCTGCACAGGGAGGACATGTGAACTCTACACAGAAACATCCACCCCAAACTAAACACCAAATCCAACTGCAGATCCTCTGGCTAAATGAATAGAGTGATAACCACTAAACCACTGACCGACCCACAATATGAAAAGTAGAAATATACTTAATATTTCACTGTGCATAGCAGTGTAAAGTCTCTCTATATTCTCATTTGTGTAAATGATGGACATTCTGTGTACACTTTAAACTGAGAAAATATTTGCCTGAATTGGCTTTCTCATAAAACACATTTGGGCCATTAATTAAAACATTAAAACTGATCAAATAACATAGGAAAAAAATCCCATACAAAAACAAACAGAACACCAGAATATACTGCACATTTAATTTACAAAATCAATCATAATTACATAACACACATGGATAATATGAGGAAATGAAGCTGAATAAATTAATATTATATTGATTTTAGACTAAATGTTAAGACTTTGTGTGGAGTCACACCCGATTCATCTACACTGCTTCTTTAAATTTCAGATCGGTAACACTGACCAAGCTGGTTTTGTTGCATAGACTGGGACAGAAAATCTTTGGTTGAAACTTCAGTTGATTCATCGCACATCATGGTGTGTGTGTGTGTGTGTGTGTGTGTGTGTGTGTGTGTGTGTGTGTGTGTGTGTGTGTGTGTGTGTGTGTGTGGAGAGAGAGAGGTGGAGTGTGTGTGTGAGACGTGTGATGGAACTACAAAACAAGATGGTAGATCACAACAAACTACATTCCAAATGGAGGTTATCAGAGAGCAGGAAGTCTGTCCTGGGTCTCAACCATACCGCAGCCCTGCACGTTTTGTGTGTCTCACCGCTTCAACACAGCTGATTGCAATGAGCAGCTCGTTATCTGGCTTTGTGCTGAAATGGGGCGATGAACCATCAGGACATTCAGTCGAGGGAGACATGGAAGACGTGCAGAGCTTTGGCCCTCAAGGATCTGAGTTTGACACCCCTGCTTTAGCGTCTGCTTCCTGTGTGTCTCTGCTAAAGGACCATTTCTAGAATGACTTTATGTGAATGTGACTTGCTTTGTAAAACGTCTGGAGTCGTCAGATGATGTTCAGTTACTGTGTGATGTTGTCTTTGATGTGAAATGTGTAGGATTGTGAGTTAACAATGCTAATTACCATGCTAATAAAGTTTGTTCAATTGAGCTGATATTTGGTGGGTGGCCTCATGGGGGGGCGAGAGTCAGGGATCACGAGCTAAATAGCCGGGTCCTGCTAAGCTAGTTAGCTACTCATGTTTGTATGTGAGATAAGACCAGATTCCAGGACACCTGGGAATTATCCTCCGTGATTTTCAGGTAGATCGCAAAGTATTAGCATATCATGCTAATTAGCTTGCTAACAAAGCAAAGATTAGCATGCAGACCCTGTGTCTCTGGCAGAGCTAACATTGGTTTACAGGTTGATAACTGCTCTTAATATCATTATCTATAGAAATCAATCACTGTAACAGAATCAACACATCTTCATAAAGGCTAAACAGTTCTATCATAGCATCAGGTTTAACTAATGTCAGGTAATGCCCAGTTGTCGTTACCACTTCCTTGATGTCTTTGAATAAAGAGTTCAGTTGTTATCCAGGCTGGAGGGAAGCTGGTGTCTTCTCTTATAGTTAGCACCTCCTGCTAATTGTGGTTGACTGGTTCTGCCGGCTGAGGAGAAGAAGATAGAGTTGATGATTCTGGAGCTGTCTTTCCTTACAGCCTCCTGGTTGTTGCGGAGTGAAGGCCCCTGGTTGCAGGCCTTTGGTGTTAGCTGTATGCTAACGCTGGGTGAGCAGCCTCCAGCAACCCACCTCCTCTGTCGAAGGGCAGGAGCAAAAGCTTTTTGAGAGAATCTCTCCAAATACTTTTTGGTGAAGGTTGGGGGGTTTGAAGGTGTGAAATCCTGAGAGCCTCAACCAATCAGTGACTGGTTGAGTGCATGGGGGGCAGTCAGTCTCCTTTGAGCAGAAAGGGGGGAGTATTTGCATGCATGGGGCTGCAGTGACAACAGGACCCCCCCTGCGGTCAGATGGACAAATGAAGATTGTTTTTCATTAAAAATGAACCAACTTTCTGTGGTCTTGTGGGATCCCAACACCTCGAAGCTGCATGCTTGCACAATTACGCACTGCTCGCACAGTCTCAGCGCACAGGAAAATCTATGCAGTGCACAAAAATGAAATCCGACATAAACTGTTAACTTATGCTGCACAGCCAATCATGGCATTGACAGTTAGTCGATGGGCCAGAGGTCAATGTTATACCATATGTGGGGCAAAGGCTACCATATATTTTCTGAAAGCTAGCAATCTCAGGTGTCTGAAAATGTATGATAACCTTTTCAACTTGGTAGCTTTTAGAAATTACAGCTTGGCATGTTGTAAGTAAAAATCAGCCATTTACAAGATTGCATTTTAATTAATTGTGCCTGCCTCTTTAAGAGGCAAGGCGCAAATATTACTCATACCAAGGAATTCAAGAATTGTTCAAAAATGTTTTGGGCACCGTTTTTTTTTAGCACATAACTAGTCCCGCACTGCTTGGAGCAGGTACACAAAAAGCACATCAAAATGTGCGGAAAAGTCAGGAATAGTGTGCTTCTATTCAGATAAGGGCGAATGCCAATGATTTCCGAAAAAACGAAAAACACAGCTGCACCTAATCAGGCTGCCATCAGAGACTGCAGTGCCTTATCTGCCTGCTCGCTCACACAATGCTCCAACGATAAAGTGGACATGTGGTTTGATGGTTGACTAGCATGTGCCCACTCATGCACACACACACACACACACACACACACACACACACACACACACACACACACACACACACACACACACACACACACACACACACACACACACACGCACACACACACACACACACACACACACACACACACACACACACACATGCACAGTATCCTAGGTGGCATGCTTTCTAATCCTTTTTAAGGCTGATGATAATGCTAGGCTACTTAATTTAGCAGATTAACATTTGAAATAACACCAGATGCCAGATCAGGGACACTGGGGGAGTAACCTGTGGGATTTTCAGGTAGCTAACAGGTATTAGCCTAGCATGCTAATTAGCATGCTAATAAAGTTTGTTCAATTGAGCTGATATTTAGTGGGTGGCCTCATGGGGGGGCTAGGGTCAGGGATCACTAGCTAAATAGCCGGGTCCTGCTAAGCTAGTTAGCTTATCATGTTAGTATGTGAGATAAGACCAGATTCCAGGTCAGCGACACCTGGGAAGTATCCTCCGTGATTTTCAGGTAGATCGCAAAGTATTAGCATATCATGCTAATTAGCATGTTAAGAAATTTGATCAATTGAGCTGATATTTGGTGCGTGGCTTAATGGGCGGGCTAGGATCACGGATCACTAGCTAATTAGCTGCCCCACAAACCTTTGACTCCACCCTAGGGTCAGGGTTCGGTCGGCAGCAGGTGGCAGGCACAATAAGTTTTCCTCTGGAACTTTTTAGTTCTATCTAATGTTCTATCTAATTTTGTTTATACCATTGAAAAAAAGCAACAATGAAAATTTGGATGCTAGACAACATATAAAATCAACATCAATATTGCTCTCTGTGGTTTAACCAGTTTATGGTGTTGGAGGTCTCGCAGCTGACTATGGATAAGAATGTGAGTATTTCAGTGGTTCACAGCTTTTTTCTTGAGGGATTCAAACTTTTACCATTGTAACCCCCCCCCCCCCCCCCCCCCCCCACACACACACACACACACACACACAGACACACACCACTACCACCACCACCTCCACTGCACCCTCTACTATTAAAGATTAAGAATTAAAGTTTCTTTGTTGTGTTCTGTAATGAGGACACACATCCATCCATCTCTCCATCCATCAATCATTCCATCCATCTATTTATCTATCATCCATCTTCTATACCAGAGTAGTGGCTAATGGGCAGGGGCCAAAATGCACCTGGACAGGTCTCCAGTCCATCACAGGACAAACACACAGAGGCAAACAGCTACACATTCACACCAAGGACAATTTAGGGTCACTGTACTGTGGGATGAAAACTGGAGAACTCAGAAGACGCTGAAACATGCAGGGAGAACATGCAAACTGTACGCCCTCTGAGCCTGGACTCAAACTTGAAATATTCTCACTGTGAGGTGGCAGTTCTAACCACTACACCCATCTGCAGCCCCATATAGGTGTAAAACTAAAACATGGATAGTAATTAAAATGAGGTTACACTTATTCACCTCATGGTGAGTGTAAATGACGATTCTCAATATATATTATATATATATATATATATATATTATATATATATTTTTTTTTTTTTTTTAATTTTTTTTCTGCATCTTTTGTGGCTAATTTAACTATGACAAGCTGCCAATGTATTCGCCACACTCTCAATCTGCATTTTCACTGTCAACAGAGTTTTTATGAAGCGGCCCGACATATGGCGCATAACAGCACAGGCAGAGAGCCGCTCTCTCTCTCTCTCTCTCTCTCTCTCTCTTTCTCTCTCTCTCTCTGTCTCTCTCTCTCTCTCTCTCTCTCTCTCTCTCTCTCTCTCTCTCTCTCCTCTCTCTCTCTCTGTCTCTCTCTCTCTCTCTCTCTCTCTCTCTCTCTCTCTCCTCTCCTCCACCCACCCACACGGCCGTGGTGCAGTGTGTGAGCCTGGTGCGCCCCTCCCTGGTCGGAGCGCGCCGCGCGCCGCTCGGCCATGTTCACTCTGCAGACGGATGTTGTCGCATCCGGGCGCGCCGCGCTCCGCCACCAGTTGCGTTGCTCTCAAATGTGCCAAGTCTCTTCCTCTGTCCGCCCATCGTCTCCGCCTGACACACGCACATAACAAGCAGAAACTCATGCGCGCTCTAGCCTCGCGCACCACCGGCGCTCCTCCACTCCCGGTTCGAGACGCACAACTCGTGCAGTGGCTCGCCATCCTCAGCGGTATGTAAACTGTTTCTCAGATCTCCTCAATGACGTGTGCCGTATGTTTTCCTGCGACATGTTGTACCTTTCTTTCTCTGTTTTTCCTCATTCCTGCTCAGATATCCCTGTCCTCCTTTCTCTGCACTGACGTGACAATTTAGGATCCAACCGCTGCGTATCAATTGGTTTTCTTTTGGCCAGTTTTTTTCCTGTTGTTGTTGCGTAATATCAGCACATTTACTTTTATGCGCAGTGTTTTTGTGGGCGCTGCGCGTAACGAAGGGAGAGGGACGTCTGGAAGAAATGAGGGCATGAGACAGCATAAACTCATTAAACTATCAGTCCTCTTAAATCTACCTTGACATAAGAGGAGGCATACCCAGTTCAATCAGGGGATTTCAGCCGCTCCAAGCAGCGGGATTAATGCAGGTGATGGAATAGCTTTAAGCCATTTGCTCGCCACGTCAGCCAGCAGATCAAAAACAAACGATCACGGATGATTTTTGTGAATTAACTTAAATTAAAAGTTCCCAAAATGACGATGTGTAATAGTGGTGAAATGGTTTTGGGTGTGTTTTTTTCTTTATGATTGCTTGTGAGAATCCCTTTGGATGCAGGTGATGCAGATGAACCCATTGCCCCCTGCAGACAGTAGGGGAAAAAAACAAAAACACCTCAGTAATGTGTGATATGGTGATTTGGTGATTGCCATGGTGCCCAGTTGGCATCTGGTAAGGTAATGATGAAGTCAGTCTCCCCGGGCTCTGCTTTTCTCTTTTCTTCTGCCTCCCGAACAAATGACCGTGCAAATTCAGACCTTAGTGCGCAAGGTGTGTGTGTGTGTGTGTGTGTGTGTGTGTGTGTGTGTGTGTGTGTGTGTGTGTGTGTGTGTGTGTGTGTGTGTGTTGCCAAACAACCAGCCTTCAATTCTACTCTAAAACAGATAACTGTGTTTCTGGTGATTCATTCATGCCGAGGATGTTGCATATGACAATGCCAAGAAAAGCAGTTGGTTTCCCCTCATATTAGTCCATTTTGATCCAGTGTTATTGAGCCGTCGTCATGTACCAGTCCTCTGCTTTGTATTTCTCGGCGCTGGATGTTTCCAGTGACTCAGCAGAGATGGCTCGACCCAGACTCTTTGTGTGTTTGTAGCTGATCAAGATGAGCGAGCGTCTGTCTGTCTGTCTGTGGACAGGATTATTTTCTCTCCGTCTCGCTCTGTCATATAAAGTGTGATTGTCTGCAGGCATGGCCAGTCCTCTGTAATTACTTTGCAGAGTGCTAATCCTGACTTAATTCTGAGGTTGAAAATTGAGCCGTCAAAATCTCTAATCATGTCAGAAGATTCCTCTGATGCACAGTGTAAATCTTTGTGCAGGTCAAAGATGCAGCTTAACAGACTTTTTCTGTATTTCTGTAACGATCATGGAGAACTGCAGAGCTCTGTACTGGGCCTCACATTGATTTAATGGTCAATACACATAGACCTGGACCTTCCTTTGCAGAGTTTGCAGGTTTTCTGTGTATGTCATTTGGATTTCCCAAGATACTTTTTCTTGTTCCAACAATCCAAAAACTTGTAGCTGTGGCTTTAAGGCACTGTTTACATTACCAGTAAAAAAAACATAATTTTTGCATTTTTCATCTCTGAAAAGTTGCACATTAACTCAGCAACATTTAGAAAATTATGTCTGTTTACATAGAAAAGGCCAAAAAAATGCACAAAACGATAAAGTGTGCAGATCCACTGCAGTTTTCATACCAGCTCCCAAAGTGGAAAGATCCTTTCTTTTGGTCATGATTCCCTCCTGCAGAGACTGCCTGAGACAACAGAGCCTGTCACTGCGCATGCGCATCTCTCCCCCTCCGGTTGTAGATTCTAGTAGAATTTGTTGTAGAATCCTTCTTCTTCTAGAAGTATGACTTGCGGTCCGTATTCTAGTTTCATCTTCCACATCGGTAGTTTAATAGTTCAGACTGCCCTTAATGGCATCCGAAGCGTTGTCTGTCCATACGAATGTCATGTGCAAAGAACATAACACTATGAACATTAACAAAATGGGGAGAACCTAAGTCTTTATGGTTTAATTGCTAAAACAAGCAACATCGCCCTCCTGTGGCCTGGCATACTAACTCCATCTTTGTCACTGTAAATGCGCTCCTTTTTTTAACAGATTAGGTGATGTCACATGAAGTGTCGTGTAAACGAGGCCTACATGTATCTATGCGTTAGCCCCTGTGAGGACGTGCCCATTGTATGTCCCACCTATTATCTGATTCTGTTGCAGCTGTAGTATTTTAACATTCTGCCTGATTTAAACTTGTTCTAAATAAAGGTACAGTGTTACTATTGTTGCCTAATTTAAGTTTATTTAGATTTATGATAACACCTGTTCCTTGTTTGCTCTGGAGGAGCATTTGTTCATAGGGGAACT
The DNA here is from genome assembly GCF_963422515.1 of Blennius ocellaris. NCBI lineage: Eukaryota > Metazoa > Chordata > Actinopteri > Blenniiformes > Blenniidae > Blennius > Blennius ocellaris. The sequence goes on along the minus strand of NC_137660.1, from coordinate 1,792,519 downwards.
TTGTTTTTCTTTTTTCCCCAGGCAAAAGAACAACTTCAGCTGCCAGTGAATCAGCTGTTTTCAGCTCAGTTAACTTTGCTGAGTCACATTAAATTAATAATAAAGAAGCAAGCATTACCCAGTGGTGCTGCTTATTTAGGCGATCAGAGCCAGTGACGCAACAGTTAGTGGTTAGTTTTTGGAGTGCTGAGTCATGCTTTGACATTTTATTTTCCTGATTCACTTCTCATATCCTTCTACTGAACAAATCAAGGTCTTTTGAATTTAACTATTAAAACCTGCACAGATTAATGGAAAGGTGGCAAAATAAAAAGAGGATTCTTGACTCTTTAGTGAGGTCTTTAGAGTGTTTCTAAAGTTTCATTGTTTTCTTCTGATGAAACTTTTCTACCTAAATATGAGTGAAATCTTCTGTGGGATTCTTGGTGATCCATGGATGGGTCATTAAGTGTTTAATGAAATGCTACAGCGTATGCGGATCGCTGCTGTAGTTTTTCTGCACATGTACGAGTAGATGGACAATAACAACAACGGCGGCAATTTTATCGTGGAGGGTCACCGTAATAACAATCCAACTCTCTGAACAGGTTAGGGATATTTGTCCTAAACCTTAAACCCAAACCCTGACTAATATAATCAGAGCAATTTATTTGAAGTTGTGTGTCATTGATCAAGTGTCATGACTGGTCGTTAGTTTTGTTGATGCATCACAACAACAAATGGGCTATTTTCTGCAAATTTGTCCTCAAGCTGTTGGCGACCCATCATATTACATTTCAGCATCGCAGCTGTTTGATGATACCATGATTCTTTAGTTGAATTAATGACCAACAACCAATGGGCTGACAATCAATTGTAAAATCTGATGGATGTATTTTTTATGAGCTAGTCAATTGTTGTCTTGGAAATGTAAAGAACATCCATCACTGTGTGACAAAGGCCCAGGATAATACTGTCAATCTGTTTGTTTTTGTCTTACCAAATCTAAAAGCTTTTTAGATTACTGGCATATAACAAAGAAAAGCAGCAAATCCTCATTTAAGAAGCTGGATCAAGGAAATATTTGTAGTTTGTTTATGAAAAATGTCTAAAACGATTAATGGCTTATGGGAATGTTGCTGAATTTCTGTCGACTGACCGACTGTTCAAGAGATATTCAGATCAAATCCCAAAAGTTATTTTTTGGCAAACTGGCAGGTCAGTCTACCAGGTGAGCTGAGATTATCCCGTTACCAATCCGCAATTCACTCAAGCATTCTCAGTTCACCACGACATATTACAGTAAAATCAGCCTCTCTTAGTTGCTGGTGCTCATTTTGCAAACTGTTGGATTACATAGAGACAATGAGCCCATGGGAGCAAACCTGAGAGGAGTATCTGGTGAAATGGATTACACAATACAGCAAATATTGAGATGGAGCTCATCAATCAAGATTATATGCTCACACACTGTTTTACTCACACACCTGCCTACCATAATCCAATTTAATATCTCTTAATGGCCTAACCACTGGCTACTGTAAAGCACTCTGGACTCTCTCAGGACCACTTGGCAAGAGCCTGAGGTGCAAACCTCTGTAATAGCAGACACACTTCATTAGGCCGTGTTATTAAAGTATTAGCAGTCTTATGTCTCTGAGTAAACATTGGAATTGGAACATTAGATGGCTTTGCAATTAGTGACCAACTAGATTATGCAAGTGCAGTTGGAGTGCGATGCCTGAAATCAGCTTGAACTGGCTCGCCACGCACACTGGACTTTGAGCAATCCTCTTGGGCTGGATAGTTGTCAAAAAGACCTGTTGTTAGTTATTATGCAAGAAAACCTCGTGATCTGCCGTTTCGGCCACTACGACCATTTCTGTTTCCACTACTTGCTGTGAAGCCCTGTCCACCCCCTCCATTTGCCATTATCAGCTATTCACAGGCCCTGCGAGGTACCAGAGTTATGAAGCAAAGCAGAGGCCGAGCAGGAAAGTCTGGACTTTAATGCCAGCTTCTGTGATGCCAACAGACACTGAGCCTCTACCTGTCCAACTCTGATAAGAGCACCAGCCGTTGCCTAAATGTATGTTCAGATACGGTTGGGCCTTGTGATGTGGGCTGGGACAACATTTGAAACTGGCATCATTATTATGCTTTTGGCTCACTGTGTTTAAAAAAAAAAAAAAAAAAAATGAATCTTCAACCTGGCTGTATTCTTGATGCAAAATTAACATTTTGGCTCATTCGCCAATCACTAAAAGTCACTCTATCATCCAATCACTCTAAGGTTCAGATAAAAGCAATTAAAAAATCTGCTTTGATTCCAATCATATCTTCATGATTCTTCTCTTAATCGGTTCTTTTTTCATTCATTCAGGTTTTTTACATTGAATGTTTTTTCTCTTCTGTAACACAGATTGTGTATATGACTTTTATTTCTATAGCGTCAAATATAACAGTTATTTCGAGGCACTGTTGAAAACAAATACTAACAATTCCACATGACCAAGCAGAGGAGACAATGGAAAGGAACAACGTTCTTTTAACAGGAAGAAACTTGCAGAACCAGAGGTGGAGACTTTCTGCAGAACCAGAAGAAATGCTCCAAAATGCTCCTCAGACATGTGAAATGCGAGGCGATTGTTATCTTATCCTACATTAATGGATGTTGCCTTGTTATTTTTATCTTTTACTTTTCGAGTGAAATAATATTGCATATAGTAGCACTCCTACTTGCCTCAATACAAATAGGAGCAAACCATGATGGGAAAAAAAATAATCACAAGAAACAACGTAATGTTGTAAAGTCTTACTAGAATGAGTCATGGAACCAAGAAATAATTAAATAGTTTAGCACTCTCCTTTATCTCTACATGTGGGTTCATGCTTCAATACCTGCAATGAGGGCTTCACTGATTTTCTTCTACTCAAAATTAACCAACAGGTACTGTACAAGTTCTGTTCATGGTTGTTTAAAATATGAAGTCTTTAAAGGGGGCGGGGACCTAAACTTTGGTAAATTAAACCACAGAGGCTGTCAGAAGAGTTGCTTTGATTGCCTGTTTTTATTTTTTTTCTACACCCAAACTATTTTAAATTCCAATTTTGTCCTGAAAAGATAAAGACAGTTTTCTGAAACCATCGTGAACTGATGGTAAAACACGACTGGATATTTCTATGATGATTGTAAGCACCATTGTCATTGAGAACATGTTTGAATGCTGCATTGAGCTAAATTCAGTACTGAACTAAAGTATAGCTTCAAAGACCATGCTGGCAGACTGGAGACTCTTTGTTTTCTAGTTTGGACCTGAGAGAACCATTGTTTCATTTTGACTCATCTGGATCACAGTAAAAGAGCACAGTGGTCAGCAGAGCGGGACTGATATAAAGTATCTGTATCTGAAATTTAGCAGGAATACATTTTTAGACTTAAGGTTACAAAAAACACAACATTAGAATTAAACAGTGATGCTTTGTATAACCTCTTATCATATAATAGGAGGGATGCACTAATACCGATACTGCAGGGAGTACTCGCACTGTGAAAAGATCCACAATTCAACCCAGCAAGTATTTCGTGACATCATCTGTTTGTAACGTCAGCAGCAGGTAGACAAGAGAGGACGAGCGATGTCAGCGGTTTTGGGTACTCTTTATTCTTATTAAGAATGACAAACGTAAGACTTACTGTAAACTATGTTCTGTCAAAATATCATCACATTTGGACCAGCAGAGTTAGAATGATGTTACTCAGTAGTTTAACTGCTACTCTGAGCCATGCTACATGCTGCATACTAGTCAGCATTTCGAGTCTAAGACACAAGCGACACTACATGCTAAATATGATTAAAGTATCACAGATACACGCTGGAGCATATGGCGACACACAGCAAGGTCAGTCTCGGTCTGCAGTTCACACAGAACAGTGTGTAAATAGATGCTACGCACTGTTCTGTGCATTCTGTAGACGCAGTAGCAACCTCCAAGGCTGTTGAGGCGTTTGTAGCACAAACAGCATATAGCTAAAAGTTAGTATTAATACTCGTACTTGTCCATTAAAAAAGCAGTGTTGGTGTATCCCAATATAAAAGCATAGTTAAATCATTATTTTATTTCCATTAGCAAGGTTTTCAAATAATATTTGTTGCGGTTCAGGGTCGAAACGCCTGATGAGACATTGGCTTGCCCTGCCCAAGGCTACATTCACTAAGGTCAATGAAGGAGAAGCATCCAAATATGTGATTGTAGTCATGTACACTCAATAACTTAAAAAAAAAATAAAAAATGTATATAGATATTTTAGTCACATTCTCGTCCTTCCCTGTTTTGGGTTGTTGCACTTTTGGGAATGCCTAATCTGTGTTTCGGTGGAGAATCGTGTGCCACTTTTCTACTGCTGTGTCAGGACAATCATTGAGTACCGCATATGTACTGTCTCTAGTGGGGTGCAAATTATTATGTTCCAGACAAATATGTTGTTTCGCTTTTGACTTCAACAAACCCTGACAAGACAAGCCCTTGAGATGTATACCTTTGTCATCATCAATAACCACTTTGCATAATTTGTCACAGGAGAGATGGATTGGTTTTTGGAGTGTGTGTAGCGTCAATATGCAAAGAGAGGATAGTCAGAGTGCTGGGGTACTGAGCCGAGGGTCTTGGGAGTCGTTGACAACAATGGAGAGAAAAGAGGGGAGGTTGTGGCTCAGAGAATGCAGCAGTGAGCAGTCTTTGCGGTGTGTTGCACCTCCCTGTTTGCTCTGCTGCTTTTGCCAGTCCTCGATGCTGCTGGTGTGCTACACAGAAGCAGAAAATGTACAGATATGCAGAAAACCATCGGCATGCCGCCTTGTTTTAAACATGTACATAAAGGGACTGTTGGTACAGACCAATGCGATGAGCGCATGCGCCGCTCCCTTTGCACAACCAGATACCCCCTGCTGAGATCAGAGCCCGTTTTTCTGAAGAAAATCTCTAGGTGCTGAAGCTGCACAGCCAAGGTCCCTCTCTCTCATTGTTCAATTCCTGTCTCTGTCTTTCTGCTTGACAAACTCTATGTCTGTTTTGTTGATAATGCAAAAATTAATCCGACATTTAACAGACATGCAGCCTTCGGATGGGAAATTCAAAGGCAGGATCGAGTGGGTTACAGTCAAAATTATGCCTTCCTTTTTTTCCTCTCTGCATGCTGGAGGTTATAGAGCAGAAATAGAGAGGACTTGCACTGACTCAAAGACAGCAAGGAAAATCATGTCGCCTTGAGATTCAGGGAAAGCTTCGGGGATTGAAGAACATGAATGACAAAGGGAAATAAAATATGACACCGAGTGGAGAGTCAGAGAAAGAAAGACGAGAGCTCAACAAAAAGACTGTCTTTTAAACACAGGGCAGGGCAAAGCAAGAGTAGCTACAGCATGCAATGGCTATTCATGCTGATGGCAGCGGTACAGGGCTGGAGTGCAGCGGTGATGCCTCAGTGTCTCCTGTTGTTCTCCTCTGATGGTGCAGAGCAGCAGTAAAGATTGATCCCTCCATCAGCAGTCATTCCCAGAGGCCGCCATTCCCCCCCCACGTGTCCACTCTGATCTGCTGACAGGGACACCACGGTGTAGCCAGAACGCCTGACCTGACACACCCAGACTTCAAGACAATGGACCTGAAGAGAGACACACTAACACGACCCATATTCGATTGCCTTCATTGTTGGGATGTATTTCGATTTATTGAAATGATTTCACATGAAAATTGATTGATAGATGCAAAAAGCCGGGTTTCAGTCTTGGTAGAAACGGCATTGCAGATGGGAGATGCTGGACAAACCTATCTTTTTACATCTGGAGCTTCTTGTTTCCTGTCTTATCCTCAGGATCAAACATTGGATAGAGCAGCGCAAAGGCCTTTGTTACTTTCCTGTCCAGTGCTCATTCTGCTTAAATGCAAAATATTGTTCTGCTCATCTACATGCCTGTCAATGTGTTGCTCTCAAACTGAAGTGTGGTCGAGAACATTCAGGCTGTTTTCGCTGTGTGAACATGAACACATGAAACGTAAAGAAATCCTGATCAAAATGCCAAATGAAAACACTTTCTTGTCAACATGGCTAATGGAACATTCTCATCTGGTAGCGTGTATTTGAAAAGAAAAGGCCATGGTTGATGCTGATTGTTATTCCAAACAGAGACCATCTGCACACTCATACCAGTCATGTCCCCTTGCGGTTAAATGATCCTTACTTCACATGTCTGTTACACAACGTAACTGAGTGAAGCCCCATGCATGTTGTTTTGACTAAAATGGCTACCAAAGCATCCTGAAGACAATGCTGCTCTCAAGCATATATTTGTCTTTAAGAACTACAACAAGCTTGATTTGTCGAGCTAATAAATCCATCTTAATGGTAAAGCTCAATGTGAAATAGTGTAGGCATGTCATAAATGGCAAATAACATCACATTGCAAAGAATGATAGGATTAATCCACTGGCTGAATTAATTGATATTCATTGTGCAAATAAACTCACACATCAATCTGATCTCTTTATTCAATGTTCATGTAAACAGGATAATCTGATCTCTCAACCAGAAAGACTAACCAACATAGAATCTAAATGAATTTCTGCTCTCTTCAGATAGAGATAATATAACTCGGGCTGCAACTAACGATTATTTTAATAATCGATTAATCGGCCGAGTAATTTTTCAATTAATCAGTGAATCGGTGAAAAATAAAACATTTCAAATTGTAGGACCAGTTGATATTGAACGAACCAAACATCAAGTATGTTCTGATTATTTAAAAGCACATAATTGAACCAATACAAAGATGTATACAATATATCTACATATATACACATGTATATCAGATGTATACAAGATAATTATTAAATAAGATTTAACGTACTTCAGGGACCACATACACAGTTTCATCCTGAGTGACCACACTGGTAAAATATTGCTATAATAACCTTTAAATTTATACTTCACAGCTCCACAGATATGTGACGTTGCAACAATAATCTCAGCTGAGTGGCAGACCTTATGAATCCCCTGTGGTTGTTTACATCCTCCGCTTTGCACTAGTTGTTTTGTTTTGTCTCCCCGCATCTGAACGTGCTGCTAACCAGCTAGCCACCGGAGCACGCCGGCAGCTATCCAGTTTGCTAGAGTGCTGCGCTGCAACTTTGATGTTTCGGAGAGAGTGAACACCGGCCGAGTGACGCATAAATCGCGCGACACAACGAATCGATAACTAAATTCGTTGCCAACACTTTTAATAATCGAATTTAATTGATTTTATCGATTGTTGCAGCCCTAAATACAACCAATTCTGAAGGCAGCATTTTGAGTACAGCTATTTGGAGATGTATGCTCACATTTTGCTGCAGGTAATCACACTACAAAGTGAGTCAATGTCCAGTTATGTATGAAGCAACTGAAACATCAACATTCTTGAAGTGAAATCCTGTTCTCCAGGCTCCTTCCTGTTCCAACAACGTCCATAACGATGATCCAGTTTGACTGTCCTGCCCAGAGTCCTGACCTCAACCCAATAGAACACCTTTGGGATGAATTTAGCCACCATCCCACCACGCAGTATGTGCCGGGATCAGATGGGATATGTTTTCATGCGTCCCCAGTAACAAAAGCTGTGGATGGTACCGAAACAACTGTAACCAGCGGTTACGATGTTTCCTCACCCCTCTGGTGAGGTACCGAGCACTACAAAATAGGTCCCATACGGAGGAGCATCAATGCAGCTGTCTATTGATAGGTCAGTGACGATTGTCACTCTCGACAAGCAGCAATATATTTCAATAGCTCATCAGCCATAACCCTTCCTTCTGTTGTATTTATAGGTCATTTGTGCTTATTGCATGTTTTGTTAACTTGGTGTATAGAAATGTTGGCACACTATACAGGAACCCAGTCTTCTGACGATGTGCAGATGCTCTCCTCAATAACAGGAGAGGAGGAAACTCAGCAGGAGCTGGATGCTGCTGTTCACAATGAGAAACTTCTTTAAGCAGTGTCACAGAGAACTGACGCTCACAGCTTTACTCGAATGGCTGCCTGAGCCACGGCTGCAAACTTCTGCGTTGGTATCACGACAACTGTTGCGTAATGAAGTTACATACCTGTGTCGTTCACAACCCCGCCTACATTTTAACTGACTCTCTTTGGTGGAACTGCGCGACAGAGTTGGGTCTGGGTGCGCTCTGCCACGTACTGCACAGCCGCGGGGCTTTAGAGAGGAGACTACGAGCCAGGCAGAGACTGACCTCACTAACGGTCAAAAAACACACTCCAAAACCTTGTCAAAAACCTTCCTAGAAGAGATGAAGCTGGTATAGCTGCAACAGACATCATATTAAGTCCTAAAGTTGGAGAATTGGATGTCACTCAAGTTCATATGCGTGCGAATGCAGGTGAGTGAATACTTTTGGCGATGTGGTGTGTTTGTTCGTATGCCAGTGAGAAGGTAGAAAGAAAGTGGTTTCCTGTAGAGAAATATGGCAATAGCTCAAATGTGTTCTTTTTCTCCATGATTGTTGATCAGTATTCCAGGAAATACAACGCTTACTGAAGAGAATCTAGACAAGTGGTGAATGAACTTGAATTTCGTTTGAGATAACGCAGTGCTCACATTTGGCGTAAATGTGACGTGATTAAAGACGGCACAAAAACAGCCTCTGTGTGTAAGAAATTACACAACTTAAACTGTGAGGACCTTCATGTTGCTGGGAGACAATTACTGATAAAGAGCTGCTATTCATGGCAACCTGTCCTTCATTTAACCTCACTGTAATGTGAAATAACTTCTGTACTTTCCGAGTCACGATGAAGCAGAGTACTGCCTTGCTATACTGCCTTGTTGTAGCATTTGACAATTAAAATGTCAACATAGGAACTTTAGAGCAGAACTGGCTCACACACAAGTCTTGAATCATTAGAGAGACTACACTTTGTACACTGAAGTTTTCACATTGAAAACCTGGTTTTGTAGTTTAAGTCGTCAAATCCTCCTGCAGACTTTAACCCTGGAAGCAGAACAGCAGTGTTTATAACAGTAACAGGTTTGTGTGCGTTTGCAGATCTAAATCTGTGAGTAGCCTTAGCCCAGAAAGAAACTGGAACGCGCAGCAATTTTCCTTTGGTATTACTTTGAATCTATTGCAGCTGATAAATAATAGTGGGAGCAGAAGCTGTGTGCTCCAGTTTACCGTGGAGCTCAAGCAGTTGGAACTTGGCCCTTGCTTGGGAGAGCCTGTACTGAGACTCAGAGCTGCATAATGTTAGCATATTCGAGGAACTGCCCTGCATGGAACACTGGATCAGCGTTTTAAGCCACCCTGCACCGTGGCCCGTAGTTTTTCAATGAGTGTTATTACCAAGCAGCCGGCCAATGGCTTGAACCTCCATGCTGGCAGTTTGAAAACCACCTTAAGCCGAGAGTCAATTCCTCAGGGCCAATACCTCTGGCACTGGAGCAGAGTGAGTTCCAAACAAATAGCAGTCAATCTGTGGCCAATTTAACAGCCTATGATTTCAGGATGACATTTTTTTCCCTCCCACCTCCCCATTCCAATTTTCTCTCCTTCAAGCTTCTCCAGAAAGCCTCCACTAACTAAGAAGGAAAGGCTCTTCCCTCCAGGGGCCCGTCGCCGTGTGTTTCCCCACCTCTAGAAGGATGGGCTGCCTCGTCCTTGTGTGAGGGAAGGTCGTGTCAGTGGTTATTTTACACAACTGTCTTTTCTCTCGACTGCTTGTGCGTGACCCAGAGACCCACGCCTTGTGTCCGTCACCATGGTGAATGAAATGTCTCGGCTGGCAAACGTATTGCTGACAAGCAGTTTATAATCATTGTGTCTCACTCCTGACACCTCAGCAGTGAAAATGAGGAACGTCCTTCTGTGTTTGTGGGCAAAGAAAGAGAGATGGTGCATATGTTAATGTCACGGTGAGAAATCTGAAATCGTCTCCCAATACTACCACATACTATTAAAAAAATGTCATGTCAAATTTAGCCATTAGGTGAGGAAATATATTGCACATGTGTCAAATAAAGCTCCTTATAATCTTTACACATAATGTTTATTCATGTATAAATATATTTAAAGGCATAATAACCATGAACACTACAATTTCATAGGAATGTGAAACTAAATGTTTTACTGGCTTTTAAAAATTCCTCTCTGAAGGATTTACCCCTGTTTAAAGGCCAAAGTGCAATTTTAGCAGTTGTGACCCTTGGCAATGTGCAAACTAATGTTTTGGTGAGGCTGATGTTTCTTTTAGTTGTTATTACTGTAGGTAACAGCCACACTGCTGTAGTGAGACAGGGACATTTCTGCCATAGTTAGAACACTATCTGAGGCAGCCTGGGGTCGCACAATTGTTAAACCCTTCTTACTGTGTGACATAAAATTCCGGATTTGACGTAACGATCAAAGATATTATCAAGAGCTTTCATCTGAGAAAAGCAAAGATTTAAAGTGTGTCAGATACCTTTATTCACACTTTCGATAACCGTCACAAGAAATCTCTATATCCAAAGCACCAAAACTGTCCCAGGGATTTGTCTCAATAGTTACAGCCATATTTTTTTAAGCTTCTCTGGAGTCAATATTTCTTCTGCATTTCTTCTGAGGGTCAATCACAACAATAGCGGCTTTTAGAGTGGCATGACTCCCAGTTCCGTGGGCTTTGTGGTCTGTCCATACAAGTGTCTGTGTACTCACCGTTATTAATGTTTATAGTGTGTTGTTCTTGGTATGCTTCTTTGTGTGGTTTCATTACAAAAACAAACAACAGCACTCACAAGTGGCCCAACATGAAAACGACATTGTTTTTAACGTCTCTGCCATTTCCGTTGGAATGGGCATCATTTGATCTGAAACGCAAATGCGAAAACACTTGAAACCTGAGATCAATTTCACACAGTTTATTAATAGTAACAGCATTATACGGGGTGATTAATAGAATGTGACTCCGTACAGCCCTTCACTGCAGGTATTGATGATTCTCGCTCTTACATTTTACCATGATGTTTCTGGCAGTGTGTGTTGCTTGTTGTGTGTGTTTGAACTTAGACTACTTTCAGCCCCTCTTTAGGTAGATGGTGGCGGGGGAGAGTAGGGGACTCGCGCTGATGTCATGGTTGGCACGGGTGAACCAGACTCTAAGAGACGATGACACTTTGCCAATATTCCTCTGCTGCCCTTTTTCCAGCAGCCACTCTGGGTGCTTTTCCATGCCTCTCCTCACTCTCAGGGTGGCCAGGCAGCCCGATTGTCTGCTTCTCTCACAGCCCTTCAAATGGAATATTTTTTGTGAAGGTTATTTTTTTCTTTCTTGTGATTTCACCAAATGGGGTTGGTAAAATATCTTAAAATCTTAACCATGTAGGAAAACGGATGCTTTGTTAGAAAGATTCAATCAACTATGGTGTTCAAGGTATCCAAACCTGCAATCCAAGGCTGTGGACAAACGGGCCTCTTGTCCAGTTTGAAATGAACTGCAGGAAATTCTCGAAATATAATCGAATACATATGAAGATTGAAAATGTTGCTGCTCGGGACCAAAATGACAGAAATGTAAGACATCAATTAACTGCAAGTTTGGACACACGTACCATGATACGCTTCTGTTTATTTATTCTGTGTGTTTTGAGATTATATAAATAATTCTTTCCCAATGCTTATTTTAGATAACGAGAGAACATTTCTCTTCATCCCTAAATATGTAAATAAGAATTTTTGAGGCTATTAAAGCATATTATTAAACATTCGCAGATAGTTTGGGGACAAAAAAATATCATTGTCAGATATTCCTGAAAGCTTGTGTGTGTGTGTGCTAATGTGAGTTTGCGTGGACGTGAGAGCCCGAGAGGCATCACCATGGCAGTCTGCAGCAACAAAGGCCCAATGATGGAATTGCAAAGGAGCTCGGAGGCCCGTCGAGCAGTACACACACACACACAGGAAGTGAGGAGGATCTGTTGGCTGCTGTTACGAAACTGGTTTTTAATACAGTCCTTGGACCAACTCCTGCAACACTGATGTACCAAGGAGCAGCAACAGCCTCTCACCCATTAGTCTCTTTGTTAATGTGATAGTCACCTCATTCCTTCATCATTCTGTGGTGAACATGTGGAAAGTTTTTCTGAAAAGGGTGGAGAACCCAAAAAAGCACTCTGCAGTCAATTAGCTTGCGTCCCTTTTCCTCATCTCTTTTATTCAAGTGGCATTGAGTCATGTGAAGGATGATCATTTGAAGCTATTTTAGAGCTCCTTTAGAAAAAGCAAGGGCAGTGTTTTGAACTCAGTAGTTATGCAGTCAGTCTCCATAAGGGATCGTGAAAACTTACATCAACATTTAATAGCTGTTTGCGAGGTAAGAAGAAAACAAATGATTTGGACTTGTGTTTATGGTGCTATTTACTACAAATTCATGGTTTACCTCAAGCTCGAAGCAAGCCTGATTACAGTAAAGCTGTCCCCTTGCTGGCCTTGCACAGTGATGATAAACAATATATCAGCAATCTCTGTAAGAGTTCAGCAGGAACATCGCAGGTAGAAAACCCCAAAGCAGGTTCCTCTATGTATTCATTGCTGGTGTGACAAACGGGACTTCAGTGTTTTTTATGATGAGTTACTTTAATGGATCCCTTTGGAGCAGATGTTTAAATGCCTTGCAGGGACAGGAAATGGAGTCATCCACACAGTTTTCCCATTAAACTTGTAGATAACTCTACACTAAGTCTATGGATATGTTGCATTCCTGACTCTAGTATTCGTAGTGCATCACATAAATCATTTACATTATCCAGTCTGTGTAAAAAGACATGTGTTCTACTCCTTATTTTCCCAATCTTCCCAAATCGTCCCAGTTCCACAGACTTCGGCTTGATGATTACCATATATAATTCCTAAAGACTGACAATGTGTTAATAGTTAATAGTTCTGCTTGGCCACTAGTGGGTGCTGCTGTTTCTTTCTGTAATGTAACCACATACATGTGCAGAGAGAACAATATGACATAACCAGTGATGCCGGTAAAGTGTTAATTAGTAACACGTTACTCTCGGATGACCACTTTTTTCAGTAACTAGTAATCTACTGCGTTACTATTGCCAAACCAATAATCATATTAAAGTTACTTCTCCAAGTCACAGTGCGTTACTATTATAGCATCCCACAGGACAAGTTTCTTGTCTGCAAAGCAGCTTTAATATTAAACAGAGCAAATCGCTCCTCCGTTCTCCTCCAAACTGAGACAGAAACACACAGTGCATGTGTGCAGACACTGCATGCTCATCTGCCTGCCTCTCCTCTCAGCCAATCACAGGCCAACCCATTCTAATGGTGCTTTCAGGTAACACAAAATCATTTTCAAAAGATGGGGCTTATTACAATGTTAGGGTTATTGATGACAATGGTTGGTTACTAGTGATGGCCAAATGAAGCTTCAATGAAGATTCATGAACCACTTTCTATATTTTCTGAAGCCACGAGATGGCTCTGTCTGTTCCATGAATGTTTGAAAACACACCTCATTGACAGTCTTTCAACTTTGATCTTCAAACCAAGAGCGCCATCTGGTGGAGTTTTTTTGGTGGAGTCATTTTCCCTCCTCCAGGATAAATCCTGCAAATGAAGTCGCATAGAGCAGGCAGTGGAAATAATAAAATAGAGTAGAATGTCTTTATTGTCATTGAAACACCATACAATGAAATTGTAAGGTGCAGTCCTCTTTAAAGTGCCACTTTATAAAAAATATAAAATATAAAAGAATGTGCTGATAAAAGCAAAACAAAAATATAAATAAATAAATTGATTAAAAAAAATCCATAAGATGGGAAAAACAACACCAGTCAAACATTATTGAGTGCAGTAATGGCTCTTGCATAGAAAGTGTTTCTTAGTCTGTTTGTTTTTGCTTTTAATGTCCTGTAGTGTCTGCCAGACGGTAACTGTGTAAAAAGTGCAAATCTGGGATGGGTTGGGTCCTTGAGTATCTACTGAGGCAGTGGGAAGTGTTAGAGATCTTCCAGGGATGGAAGGGGGCAGCTGGTGATCTTCTGGGCTGTGGTGATGACTCTCTGGAGCTGCTTCCTGTTTGCTGCTGTGCAACTGGAAAGCCACACACCAACACAGTATGTAAGAATGCTTTGTATGGAGCATTTGTAAAAGGACACTAAAAGTCACTGTCTGAGGTCATTGTTTTTTAGTATCCTCAGAAAGTAAAGTCTCTGCTGTGCCTTCTTGATGATGGCTGTAGTGTTGGCACTCCAGGTCAGGTCATCCTCGATGTGCACGCCCAGGAATCGGCAGCTGGAGACCCTCTCCACACGGTCCCCGCCAATTAACAGAGGCGGAGTATCTGTCTTTTTTGTTCTAAAGTCAACAATGATCTCTTTTGTTTTGTTGACGTTCAGGAGCAGGTTGTTCTCTGTGCACCACTCAAACAGCCTCTCCACCTCGTCCAGGGCTCAGAACGCAGCCCTGGTTGGAACCGGTACTGAGACTGATGGCTGAGGAGACATGGGGGCCCACTCTCCCCCTCTGAGGACGGTCTGTCAAAAAGTCTTTGAACCATCTGCAGACAGAGTCAGATATACCCAGATCGTGTAGTTTTGACACCAATTTGTTTGGTAGGATTGTATTAATAGCAGAGCTGAAGTCCATGAAGAGCAGGCGTGCGTAGGTCCCCTGATGCTCCAGATGGGACAGAGCAGTGTGGAGGACTGTTGTTATGGCGTCTTGTGTTGACCTGTTAGCCCTGTACGCAAACTGGAGAGGGTCAAAACCGGGTTGTAGGATGGAGGTGATGTGTGCCCGGACAAGTTTCTCAAAACATTTGGTGATATAGGTGTTAGTGTCACCGGGCGGTAGTCATTTAGACTGCTGATGGTTTTTCTTGGGGAGTGGGACAATAATGGAGGACTTTAGGCAGGGAGGGATGGTGGCCTGACTCAAGGACTGATTGAACATTTTGGTGGAGACCCCTGACAACTGAGCTGCGCAGTCGTCAGCACCTGTCCAGAGACGCCGTCTGAGCCAGCAGCTTTCCTTGGGTTCACCGTGCCAAGTGCGCCCCTCACCTGGTGCTCCTCCACCCTGAAGGGACTGCTGCTGTGTGCTGGTGGAATTAAGGAGGATATCTTTTGTGGCACCTCGAAACGAGCAAAGAAGTTATTCGGGTCCTCTGCTCGTGAGGCTCAACCATCATCCGCAGACAGGCTGCTGGGTCTGTAGTTTGTGATGTCTTGGACCCCCCCGCCACACCTGCCTGGAGTTGTTTTTCAAGCAGTCCTCTATCCTCATTTTGTATGCAGCCTTTGCCACTCTGATTACCCTCCTCAGGCTGGATGTTGTGGTGTTGTAGAGCTCTCTGTCCCCAGACCTGAAGGTGGTGTTTCTCTCCCTGAGCAGGCATTGTACCTCTTTAGTCATCCACGGCTTCTTGTTTGAATAAACTTTGATGTGCCTGTCCACAGTGGTGATGTCTGTACAGAACTTGATGTAATCCAATACTGCTGAGCTATGTTGCTCCAGGTCCTGATGTTCAAACACCTCCCAGTTTGTTGTCTCAAAGCAGTCTTGCAGCTGTTGAGACGCACCTTCAGGCCAGGTCTTAATGGTTCTGGATGTGGTGGGAGCGCTTCTCCTGAGGGGGACGTATGCCGGTATTAAGAGACAAGTGGTCTGGCTGGCCCAGATGTGGTAGTGTCCGAGTCTTAAAGCCCTGTTTGATGTTGGAATAGAACCTGTACAGTGTGTTCTTTCCCCTTGTAGCACATTTGACATGTTGGTGTTATTTAGGGAGCGCTTTTTTTAAATCAATGCAGTTCAAATCCCCTGCTACAATGTGAATGGCTTCAGGATGCATGTTCTGTTGAATGCTAATGGTATCATGTAACAGTCCGAGGGCTTGTTTAGCATTAGCATCTGGGGGGACGTAAACAGCTGTGATGAAGACAGCAGTGAACTCTCGAGGTAGGTAAAAGGGCCTGCATTTTACAGTCATGTACTCCAGGTTCCGGGAACAGTGGCTGTTCGTAGTGTTCGAGTCAGTACACCAGCTGTTGTTTATATAGATGCACAGTCCTCCCCTTCTGCTCTTACCGGAGTTTGTAGTTCTGTCCCAACGGTGTAGTGTGCGGCCCGCTAGCTCCATAGCTGCGTCTGTAATCGATGAGCGGACCCAGGTTTCCGTGAAGATCAGTCGTTCAGCAGTTCTCCACTGTGCTGTTGGTGGAAACCTGCAGCCTCAGTTTGTCCATCTTTGTTTCCGAGTGATCTTGTATTAGCGAGGAAAACGCTCGGAAGTGGTGGTTTCTGTGGGTTCCTCTGCATCCCCGCTTTCTCTTCCTCTCGCTGCGCCGCTTACGTCTCTTCTTCGTTGGGATGATAATCCACGGAGCGCCGGGGCTCCTGGCGATGTCTGCCAGGATGTTTTGGGAGTGAATTAACTCAGCTGTGACTGTCTCCTCTGTGTAGTCCCATTTCCAGGAAGTTGCGCTGTCTGTAGACTTTGTTTGTATACCCAAGCACACATAGCTCACTCACACATGGCCACACGAAACACTAAACGAAGCACTTTGTGGAGGAGCACCCAGCCACAGCGTCCATGCGCGCAGCCATCTTTATATATAAACAAGAAGGCCGTTGCTCGGCTAATCCCCCGCCGGAGGGCTTTATATTTTCTCACAAAGCCAGCTCTAAGGCAGCACACTTGGTACACTAGAGGGTGTTCCATGGGTCCTAGTAGATAATTATGTAGAATCTGAAAGGTCTTCTTCATAAGCCATGTCAAAATACGTCTCCAGAGCCCAAAAGGTGTTTTTTATGCACTTAGTGACCCTGTGACCTGATATGCAAATTAGGTCATGGTCACCATGGTGCCCCTTCTCCCCAGGTGGAGTGTCCATGTGTGAAGTTTGGTGACTGTGGGCCCAGGAACTGCTGAGAAATGAGGAGAAATGTTTATATGAATATACATGTATTGTGCAACCATGACGAGCAAGCTTCAGACCCTACCAATCTTCAAGGTCAAGATCAGGTCACTTGGTGTACTGGAGGTTATCCCTGGAGTGTGTATCATGTGTGTATAAAATTTCAGAGCCCTAGCTCAAAAACCTAGGCCTCCAGAGCCCAAAATGTGTTTTTAAGCACTTCGTGACCCTGTGACCTACTTAATATGTAAATTAGGTCAAGGTCACCATAGTATCCCTTCCCCCTCTGAGATGTATCCACATGTGAAGTTTGGTCACTGTGGGCTCAGGGGTTGCCGAGATATAGGTAGAAACGTTCGAACGGACGGACGTACGGACGTACGGACGTCCGTACGGAGACTGTTTCAAGATCCCCCTTCGGGGCCTATCAGCAACGGCGGGGGTAATAAATAGTGCAACAACAGACTACAACTACATCTCAGGGTAAATAAATAGCAGTACTAGTAAAAATGTGATAATAAAAGCATGAGTCAGATATAAATACAACAAAGAATGAAGGTCAAAGGTTAAATATGTAACAGCAGGTGCAGGGGTCAGCAGAGTTTTCGTAAAACCGGTTGTAATTTTTATGTTCAGACGATGGTGTCGGCAGCTGCTGAAAGTAACTAAAAAGTAACTTGTAATCTAACTTAGTTACTCTTAAAAACAAGTAATCAGCGAAGTAACAAACTGTCACTCTGATGTAGTCATTCTTCACCTTGTCCATTCTCCTTATTCCCAGTTAAAACACAATTCAGTGAATCCATACAACTGAACCTGTTTCCTCTACCATAGCTTTACCAGTCATGTTGATGAATTTCCAGCGATACCAGTAAAATGCCTTTTTTGTTTACCTTGAGAAAACCAGCCATGAGCAACATAGAGGTTTTATGTGGATTAGCAGCACTAATATTAAGTGCTGCCAAATCACAGGACAAGATTAACATGAACTGCTCACAATTGTTCACTAGTATGTCACCAGATGTTTATTAGAGAAAAGGAGATTGTATTTTGTCATTTGTAGATGAAAACCTGCCACAAACCATTTAAAATGTAAAAAGATAGTGACGTCAAATTGAACATCTTCAAGAAAAGGTTGAGAATTACTTTTCTAAGTCCAACAGCAATTGAATGTTTTAACAGATATCAAAGTTTATGTAGCATAATTTCAATTAAACATAGCATCTTCTGTGACAAGAAGATGTTGTCACGGGTAACGGACAGGACCCAAGTGCAGGACTCTGGAGGCAGGCTGAGTTCAATCAAGTCTTTTATTTACAATGACTGTACAGACCGACGATTTGCAGGTTGCTCTTCGACCTGAGGAGCACAGCAGACTTGTACTCCAACACACTGGACAGGACGGACGAGACATCGATGACTAACAGACCAACACACAGACAGGACATATATAGGGCATGGCGATGACAGAAATTGGCCACAGGTGTGGCACAGGACTGCCCATACCTGTGGCCCGCCCACTCTTAAAGGGAGATCTCCTGACAGATGTAAGCCATTTTACGTGATTCCCAAGCAGGAGAACCTGACCCCCACGGGGGCCGCCAAAATATTTAGGGGGGGGGGGGGGGGGGGGGGTCACGGAGCCCTCTTGTTTGAAAAAAAACCAAACAGGTGAGAGGAGCATTATATTCATCTGTGTCACAAAACAATAACATTTAAGCCAGGGGTGTCAAACGTACGGCCCGTGGGCCAGATCTGGCCTAAAAGCGGGTTTGATCCGGCCCGCGAGATGTTTATGTGAAGTATAAAAATGAGCTGCAATTTTTCAATAAACTGCTGTTCTAATTGCATCCACTGGGTGGTGCACTAGCAATTGTGTTAAGGAAACACCCCCGGTTTATTCCGGGGCAGAGCAAACAAGCAAGGTCAAGCATGCGCAGCCAATCAGGATGAGCTACTTTGTGTTTTGCCCACCCTAATTATTACGGCTTCTACTTTTTAGCATTATATGCTTTGTCACCCTCCTTGTCCCAATATGTCACCGTCAAAAAAGAGAAAAGTGGACGCAGAGTGCAGCGTTCCAACAAAAATGGTCATCCTCCTTTTTTTTCACAGAGGTGAATGGGAAAGCAGTATGTTTGGTGTGTTCACATCATGTTGCAGTGCTCTATGACAAATATGACAACTTCAAAGGACAGCGGAGAAAAGAGATGGTGGATGAACTGTTGTCGGGTCTGAAGAAACAGCAGTCTGTTTTTACTCACAGCTGAGACGCCAGTGACGCTGCGGTGAAAGCTAGCTACATCATTGCTAACGAAATCACAGTTGCTTCAAAACCAGTTAGTGAGGGTGAATTCATTAAAACGTGCATGGTGAAGGCAGCGGAGGTCTTGAGCCCTGAAAAGCAACAGACTTTTGCAAATATCAGCCTGACAAGAAACACCATTTCAGACAGGATTTCCCATCTTTCCGTGAATTTGGACAGCCAGTTAAAGAACAAAGTAAACGCCTTTATTGCATTTTCAGTTGCAATCGATGAAAGCACGGACATTACAGATGTTGCACAACTGGCCATTTTCATCCACGGAGTAGACGATACATTGCTCGTCACCGAAGAGTCTGTGGAGATGGAGCCAATGTCAGATACAACGACAGCCGCTGATATTTTCAGCGCACTTGTCGGCGCCCTAGACAGGGTCGGAGTGGACTCTGGCCAGGTTCCCCAACTTGACAGCCCTCGCTGCAAAGCTGTCGTCCATGTTTGGAACCACGTATCTTTGTGAGCAAGTTTTCTCTGTAATAAGCATTAATAAAACAAAGCTGCACTCCAGGCTCACGCACAGTCACTGAATCACATTCTGAAGTTGTCTGTCACTCAGAATGTGACGCCTGGTATTGATACGTTGGTAAAAGCTAAAAGATGCAGGTATCGGGAGTCAAATAATCAATGCAACCCCACTCAAAGTGCTGCATGAGACACCTTCATATAGTGTTGTGATCTATGACAGTGATTCCCAACCGGGGGTACGCGGACCCCTAGGGGTACGCGAGGGTATTGCAGGGGGTACGCAGAAAGATTATAAATTAGCCTACAGTATCCACACACACAAAAAAAAAATGTATACTATATTATATTGTATTATATCATGAATTTTAGTAAGGCCATACGTTTATTTTCCATGAGTAGCAGTTCATCCACAGTGATTGTAACACTACAATGCACATAATATGAAAAGACTATAAAGTGGCGCGCTTTAAAAAAAAAAAAAAAAAAGGTTCACGTTCTTGCTGCTGGCGCGCACGATTCGCGAAGCTAGCTAACTCTAGCTGCATACCAACTGTAAACATGGATGCATGGCTAGGCAGGAGTAAACGTCCAGCTACCGCTACTGCTACCGTCGCCTCGGACGCAGGCACAGGGGAGCCCAGTGAAAAAAGGAATTATGAAAGACTTATGAAAGACAAGCAAGCGCAAGTGTCTCATTAAAAGGTATGTTTTTACACTCACAATAATTGTTTTATTTAAATGAGCAGTTGGATAGATAGAAAGACAAAGGGTTAAATATAAGTACACATTAAGGCGAATAATCACACACGAGAGAGGGGGTACTTTTCACATGGAAACCAGCTCAAGGGGTACACTGGTCAAAAAAGGTTGGGAACCACTGATCTATGAAACAGTTCTGTGAATCACTGTGTTTGTGTGTTCTTTGTTGTCAGAATTTTCAAAAAACTTGAAGGGATTTATGATTAATAGTATTGTTGTTTGCACTATTTTGGATACACTGTCCTCAGGCTCCAGCTTTGTGTTTATATGTATTTCTGTTGATGTGCTATTGTTTTTAATTTAATTTCTTTTATTTTATTTGTATATTTACTCTATTCTTGATTTGTGACTGGTTCTTGCACTTGTTGGATGCAACAGGATTTTATTATTTTTATCTACATTGCTGCCTGAGGAATGACACCCTGATGTAGTTCTGTGGTCTGTGATCCTGTTCTGGTTCTGTGAAATACCGAGGCATTGTGTGATCTTTGTCCTCAGAATTTTGTTAACAGTGTTTTATGATTTATAGTGATGATGTGTTTGTACTATTTTGGACAGTATTAAAACAAAGATAGCCATCTGAAGTTGTTGTTTTTAAGTTATATACCATGATTTTACTGGTTCGGCCCGCTTGGGAATAGATTTTCCTCCATGTGGCCCCTGAGCTCAAATGAGTTTGACACCCCTGATTTAAGCATTTACATTCAAATGATATAATTAGGGATGCTCGATATCGGCTTTCCTACCGATATCCGATATTCCGATATTGTCCAACTCTTAATTTCCGATACCGATATCACCGATACCGATATCACCGATAACGATATATGCTGGCTTTTTACATCAAAACTGTTAGGTAACAACAACATAAAATATCTCCTACTGTGGAATTAACAAATTATGCCTAATTTTATTGTGATGCCCCACTGGATGCATATGTGAATCAAACATGGCTTTCCAAATGTACACACTGAGAAAAATAAGAGCGCAACAACTTAAATTATGGAAAAAAGTGCCATATTTATTTAGTGTTAGAGAGAAACCTCAACAACAAACTCAACAACACCACAGACAATATAAAAAAAAAGGAAGAGGCATATCTGCAGTCCATTAGTTGTAAACAGTCAATGAATGAATAACTGGACATAACTTGTCAAATAATAGACTCAAACTGGGCTCAATCTCTTTTAAGAGTAACACAATAGTGCAAATATAAACAAGAAAGGCACAGAGATGCTCACAAAATTAAAACAGCCCTCCTTTAAAGTGCAACAAAAACAAAGACTGAAGTTGACTCGTCCATATAACTGCTCTATTTCTTTCCCCATGTCCTCATGTGTAAGAGGGAGATTGTTCTGTATGAATACAAGCATCTCAGCATCTCAGCAATGTATGAGATTTCTCTTCTCATCAATGATGTGGGCACCAGTGCTGAACACTGGTTCACTGTCAACACTGGTGCAGGGTGCAGTCAGGTACTGGTACCAGTGCTGAACACTGGTTCACCGTCAACACTGGTGCAGGGTGCAGTCAGGTACTGGTACCAGTGCTGAACAGTGGTTCACTGTCAACACTGGTGCAGGGTGCAGTCAGGTACTGGTACCAGTGCTGAACACTGGTTCACTGTCAACACTGGTGCAGGGTGCAGTCAGGTACTGGTACCAGTGCTGAACACTGGTTCACTGTCAACACTGGTGCAGGGTGCAGTCAGGTACTGGTACCAGTGCTGAACACTGGTTCACTGTCAACACTGGTGCAGGGTGCAGTCAGGTACTGGTACCAGTGCTGAACAGTGGTTCACTGTCAACACTGGTGCAGGGTGCAGTCAGGTACTGGTACCAGTGCTGAACAGTGGTTCACTGTCAACACTGGTGCAGGGTGCAGTCAGGTACTGGTACCAGTGCTGAACACTGGTTCACTGTCAACACTGGTGCAGGGTGCAGTCAGGTACTGGTACCAGTGCTGAACACTGGTTCACCGTCAACACTGGTGCAGGGTGCAGTCAGGTACTGGTACCAGTGCTGAACAGTGGTTCACTGTCAACACTGGTGCAGGGTGCAGTCAGGTACTGGTACCAGTGCTGAACACTGGTTCACTGTCAACACTGGTGCAGGGTGCAGTCAGGTACTGGTCCAGCAGGGAAGAGGGCCTGGTTGAGCCTCCAGTCCTCCACGGACATTTCATTCACCGGGCTTCTCCTTCTTAGCCACGAGTCCAGCATGTTGTATTTGTTGTTGTTAAACGTCATCAAGCGCGCGCCGGTAAACGTCCCATGCTGCGTTCATGCAGACTCGGAAATTCCAATATCGGTTGTAAAAATCCGATACCGATATTTCCAAATGTTACATTTTTAAGTCAATATCGGCCGATAATATCAGCCCGCCGATATTATCGGACATCCCTAGATATAATGTATTTAAAGATATTTTTGGAAAAATTGTTGAACCTGAGCATCCGTCAGTATACACGAAGGTCGCCTCACAAGGTAAGCATCTGGAGAAGAACTTGTCAGGTTGAAGATAAATCTGTCAAAAAGAAAGAATGTGCGCAGAGTTACTTAGAATATGGATTACTTGAAGAAATGGACAAAATTCGAAGCTGAAGCAGCTCCAGTCTACCAAACACTGGTTTTTGAAGGAAAAGGTTTGGAATCCGAATGTATTACCAAATAGCAAAGCGCCATTTCATCAACTTCGTTGCCACAAATTGGATGCTGGCGCTCTGATTCTTTGGTCTGCATCATCGGACAACACAACAAATGAGCACAGGGGCTCCAATAATGACGACAAAATCAAATTATATATCATTACGAAAGTACCAAGCAGTACAGGAACTGGCAATAGTCAGTGAGGAAAAATGTTGGGCATCTGAAGCGTTACAGGACAAACAGTGAGACAGTACTGTGACACACACACATCAGTCTGTATCATGGCTGATCGGACTGGTGGAAAAATGGGGGGGTGCAGAGCTTTGGGAGCTCCATCTGAGCAGCCCACACTGTGGACCGCAACAGTGACTCAGCAGTCATTCAACACACACACACACACACACACACACACGCACACACACACACACGATTCCGCGATCATTTATGTAAAATGTCGTCCCCTGGGCAGAAAAACTATGCGTCAAACAAGCAATGGCTCCCGAGTCCAACAGCCTGTCGAAGGTGTGTGTGTGTGTGTGTGTGTGTGTGTGTGTGTGTGTGTGTGTGTGTGTGTGTGTGTCGGCTTCTTTAATTTTCCACATGACTTCACAGCACTTTATCTCCAAGCACAGACAATGGTGCTCCGACCCAGCCAAGCAACGAGCTCACATTAAGCAAACGACACTATGAACAGGGGTAATAATTTTTTGACGTCAGCTTCAATCACCCTCAGTGATTTGATGGACAGTAAAGACGAAGTCTGAGGCGTCAGTACACACTCATTAACTCCCACATTGGCTCACTTTTATTTGACTTCATTCGCTCCGTACAAAACGAGGTCCCGAAAACAACTAAACATTCTGGAGTTGGCCGGTCGTCGCATTCTCATTTACTCTCATTTATGAGTGAAGGAACTTTTGGGGGATAAGACTGTTGGTTGGACGAAACATCACATTGAAATACATCAGCATGGTCTTTTTACTCCTCTTTTCTCATTTACTACAAGACTTGATTGGCTAAATCAATTCAACGAGAGGGTCTCCTCATATTTTCTATTTCTTGCAATTTAGTTTTGTGTTTTACAAGGAATCAATGAAAAGGTGGCATGTATGACAGTGCCAGGTTGATGTCTAAGGCTCGACCCCAAACAGTAAGACTCTAACTCGCACCTTCTTTTGAAATTATTTTCATCTCATTAACAATTAATAACTACATTTTCATTGTGAACATACGTTTTCTGTCAAACACGTTTAAGTTAAGGGACCACATAACAGCTAACTTCCTCTTGAGTGGCCTGGACTGTTAAAATAGTGGCATAACCTTTAAATCAAAATGGTAGAGTTTTTGTTCATTGTGGCGCAGATTATACATGATGAAAAAATGTCTGTTTTCACAAAATCAAACAATTATGGAAAATGACAACTCAACTTAAAGCCAATTCCAAGGATTTTTCTGATGTAAAATACAGTAATGTTAGAAACCCATGTGGAGGGCAGCTTCCAGAACCAGCTTGCCCTGGAGGCAGCCTGCCCTCCAGCTTTATGGTGGACCCAGACAGTGAAGGTCCATATTTATACATTCTGGATGTGAGTGGGCCCAAAAGAAAGAAACAACAATAAGGAAAATAAAGAAATTAGAGGGGAAAATCGTATTCAGAAGAAAACATTTTATGAATAGAAAATAAATTGAAAAAGTTTTAGTAATAATAATAATAGTAGCTGACAACATGGTCAATATGATCCAAAGATATGAGTTTTAATATAAAATATGTAAAAAGTGTCCAAAAGCTGTTTATATATATATATATATATATATATATATATATATATATATATATATATATATATATATATATATATATATATATATATATATATATATATATATATATATATATATATATTGTCAGGGTTCGTGAACTCAATTGCACTGCAGACAAGAAGCTCAGTTCAAAAGTGTTTATTATAAAAACCACAGCAGAAGCAAAGTCAGGCAGTCCAAGGTCAAAACCAGTACAGGCGATAGAGGAGGAAATCCAGGAGGCAAAGTCGGGCAGGCAGAAGGTTGAAAAACACAAAGGCAACACATGGAAAAAAATGGCGGGTACGAATGGACGAACTGGCAACCAGAACTGCAAGAGAGGGGAATTAAATACACACACTGATGATGATTACAAACAGCTGTGACCAGGAGGAGGAAGCAGGAGTGCACAGGGGCGGAGCTAAGGGGAACACAGGAGGGGAGGAGTGAAAACTCAGGAAGGGAGGAGTTAGTGAGAGCAGGATCATGACACATACACATACACATACACATACACATACACATACACATACACATACACATACATTCTATGTTAAAAAAAAGTTGCATAAATATTACATATATATGGAGGTTGAAAATAAATGGACAAAGTTATAATTGAGTTAATTGATTATTTGTAATTCAGTTTAAGAGGTGAGGAGGGAATTGGTTCTCAGGAAGTTACAGAGTTGTTTCATGTTTGTAGAAAGCTGAGTAGGGAAATCCAAACAGAAAGAGGCTCTACTGTCGAGGTTTTAGTGGTAGTGGGTGAGTGTTCCAGTGAGATGTGATCCATGAGTACGTTTTTCCAGTGTATGATATTTGTATTTTTCTTAGATTTCCAGTTGACGAGTATGGTTTTCTTAGCGATAGTGAGAAGTAGTGAGAAGTAGTTTATTGTTTGGTTTCTTCAGGTTTGTTATTGATGTGTGGCCAAGTAAACAGAGTGAGGGGGACATGGGGATGTGGCAGCCCAATAGGGAGGAGAGTGATTTGATGACCTTGTTCCAGAACTTTTTGACCGGTGTGCAGTGCAAGAAGGCGTGAATAAAGGTGTCTATAAGGTGCAGTTATTACAGATTTCTGAGGTGAAACCCCTTTTTAATTCCAGGTATTGATTGCTCCTGATGCCATACTTCTGGACCAGGTGGGAAAATGGAGTTAGTTTGTTATTAAAAAAGATGTTTTCCGGGTGCATGATACCTTTGTCTGACCATGTGCAGAGGTTAAGTGGCTTTTTGTTGCTTAGAAAATCCGGGTTGTTCCAGATGGGTGTGAGTTTGCATGGTGCTACAGTGGAGTCAGTAATTTTGTGTAATTCCCACCAGGCTGTCAGAGCTGTTGATATTGTTATTGTTTTAAAACAGGGGTGGTGTTTAATTGATTGGCCAATAACGATTAATCTGCGGTTGGGATATTGCCACATCCTGTTGGTTCCATGTCCATATCGTATCTGATTGTTGAAGATGGATCCTGTCATGATCCTGCTTGCTCCTCCCCTCCTGTGTTCCCCTTAGCTCCACCCCTGTGCACTCCTGCTTCCTCCTCCTGATCACAGCTGTTTGTCATTGTCGTTAGTGTGTGTATTTAGTTCCCCTCTCTTGCAGCTCCAGTTGCCAGTTCGTCTGAGTTCTTACACCATTCGTACCTGCCTTTTTTCCCTCGTGTTGCCTTCGTGTGTTTTTGACCTTCTGCCTGCCCGACTTTTGCTTCCTGGATTTTCCCCTCAATCGCCTGCACTGGTTTTGACCTCCTGCCTGCCTGACCCTGCCTCCTGGATTTCCTCCTCCATTGCCTGCTCTGGTTTTGACCCTGGACTGCCTGACTTTGCTTCGGCTGTGTTTTTTGTGAGAATAAAACACTGTTGACTCGAGCTTCTTGTCTGTCGTGCAATTGAGTTCACAAAACCTTGACAGTTGGCGAGTTCGTACTGTCAAGGATTTGTGCGCTGCACGGTGCGGAGGTTCGCGTGGATGTCAATCCAACTCGCAGACACAGACTGCTTGAAAACACGGGATTGGCGTCCTAGAGTTCAAACACAATAATAAAAACACACAGCAATATTAAAATCACGTTATTCTAACTACCTGCCCAGACTCTAAACCTTACTTGGTTGGACGAGGGTGAACGTGCTTCCCTGGCCGGTTAAAATCCGTTGATTTACGGCCGCGGGCGGGTTTCTCTGGCGTCCCAGAGAAATAAACCTGAACTGGTCTGTGAACACGGGGAAAGTCCACAGGATGGTCCCAGGGGTGATCAGGTGATCTTCTTGTGAGGAGGGGGAAGAAGAAGTGAGGTTCAGGTTGGCATGCGGTCGCAGCACGCACTCACGATCCAGGTGAAGAAAGGAAGAAAAAAGTAATTCCACAGTTTGTTCTCTGCTCGTCCAGCGAGGTGAAGAAACTCCGGGCCCGATTGGCGTGCGTTAACACGTGGTCCTTTGTCTCTGTGCGAAGAGGTGCGTCGTGTCCAGACGCACGTTCGGCTTGGAAAGACGTGTTTTTACGTTCGCGGCTGGATTTTATACCTCTTCGTTGTGTTCCGGGTTACCGCTGTGCTCAGGGAGACGTGGACCAATCCTGACGGGGCTCGCCCCAGAGCTTCTGGCTGGTGAGGGAGGTCCCCCTGCCGTTGACCTGCAGTGTTGCACCATGCTGGGAGGGGCGGTCACATGACCAATGGCGAATTTCTCCAGTCCTGAGTATGTGGTCTCTTTGTTCTTAAAACGTGGTTTTGTAAGTTTTAGTTTGGGTTTGCCATGTTGTGTCGTTTTAGAGTTTGACCCCATTTCCACGATAACGTTTCAAGTGAAAACGCATAGTTTTTGAGCCCAAGCATTTTCGCATCGTGTGGTTGTGATTTTTTCCCTTTTCCACGGAGGCAGAGTTGGAGCATTCTCAACAAGTGTCACTTTGGCAACTATTTTCAAAACGTCGCATTTTGAGTGGCTCCAAGTTTGAGTGTCAATAGACACCTAAGACACATATAAAGCTTTTAATTTTCACTTGGCCACTTTGTGTAAAGGTGGCCTTAGTGATGAAACCATGGTCGGTCTCTCAGCCAGACTCTGTCTCCATTACAAATAATGCAGAAAAATGTCAAAGGTTTCATTTTTTGCAAGCAATATTTTTTTTTAACAACCTTAACCTTGGATTTGTTGTGAGAGATTGAGGCAGGTGAAATAAGTTTAGTTAGTATCCTAAAGGCTGCACAGTGGTAATGTGGTTAGCATTCTGGCCTCTGGCTCTGGGCCTTTCTTCATGGAGTTCTCCCAGTGTGTTGATGGCTTTTGTGTTGAAGGTTATGTGTCTAAAACAAAAAAAGAAATGATGGATGCTGATACTCGCGGCTTGGTCGACAATGTGTATCAAAAATTAGAATACTTTTTAACTAGCAGTTAATATTGCCGTATCTATGTCTTTCAAATAGTTCTCAGTATTATAACACCCCAGCATGCTTTGACTCTGTAGGTATCTCTATATCATGCAGGTGGTGTTGTAGCACAAAAAGAACCATCAAGGTCAATGGTTTGATATTAACCATGTGGTTTTATCTGCTTGTCTGCTATTGCACATTTGAAAGTGGTGTGTATCCTCTTGTTTTGTACTTGATTATATACTGTTATCTTGCTGAAACTTGCATTTCAAAGCACATCAGTTTGATTCCTCACTTTTATATACCAATATTCTGAGTACAATCTTGGAAAAAGTGTCCTAAACTCCTTCGAAGTTGTCTTAAAATTCCTTAAACCCTTCTCTCAATATCCTGCCGTGCATTTGTAAATGTGGAACATGTTATCTGGAGCAGCGCAGCAGTCGGACCTCGGCCGATCAGCGCTCCGTTTTAGTTGCCTTTAAACAGAACGTTCTCGTTTTGGGATATCAGGCGTGGGTATTTATATCAAGCAGGTCAGCCGAGGAGGAGCAGAAACTGTGAGTCCTGTCAGACAAATGATCTTCCTTCCTCTGGGCCTCCCAACTACAATATGAGCAGAATCGTACCCAGACCAAGAGGGAGTGGAAGAGTTCACCTCCCAAGATCCTTAAGTCAACTGACGTAAGAGGAATGGATGACATTCTGCATCGAACTCTGTCACCAGGGTTATTTTGGTCGAGAAAATGGATCATTGCAGACGTATGAGGGCAGTTAATACACACGGCCCAGATGGAGCATGTATGACTAAACATTTCTGTGAACTTGATGGAATTTGTGAGGAAACAAGTTTACCACATTCTAAAAGCACGTCTTTGTCGTGTGGCTTGAGTGAGTCATTTTCCAGTCTCATGTGGTGGTTCAACCCCGATTTCATATGTTGAAGTGTCCTTTGGCAAGACACTGGGCATCAGTTTGCCCCCGATGGTGTTCATGCACCTCACATAACCTGTGTGTGTGTGTGTGTGTGTGTGTGTGTGTGTGTGTGTGTGTGTGTGTGTGTGTGTGTGTGTGTGTGTGTGTGTGTGTGTGTGTGTGTGTGTGTGTGTGTGTGTGTGTGTGTGTGTGTGTGTGTGTGTGTGTGTGTGTGTGTGTGTGTGTGTGTGTGTGTGTGTGTGTGTCAGATCATGTAAAGCACACAGACTGCTGAAATGTTAAACTCATTCCTGTGTCCTTGTGCCCATTTCAGTAGTGATGAAGTTTCATGAACCACTGTCTTTATTTTCTTGGGACCACAAGATGGTGCTTGTCTGTTCAACAAATGTTTGAAAACACACTTCATTGCCAGGCCTTCAGACTCTGGTGGAGTCAGAAAATAAATAAAGTGGTTCATGATGCTTCATTTGGCCATCACTACATTTAAGCTGGATGCCGTGGGATTACATAGAATTCTTCCTGTCGTGGGTCTTTGATACAATGGTCTAAAATGTGATGAAGTTACATTTTCAGCAAAACAGCCGAACATTGGAGTACATTTTACCTGACCTCAGTCTGAAGTGGGCGTTGTAATATAAAGGTGTTACAGTAGGCCCGACTAACTGAGGCCCCATTTACACAACATTTCAAGTGATAATCATAATTTTTGCGTTTTCATTTCGGGAATGTTTTCTGTTTTAAAAAAAATGTCCATTAAATGGAAATGGCAAAAACGTTTAAAACGATGCCATTTTTATGTTGGGATACGAGAGGATGTTGTTATATGCTATAAATATTTACAATGGTGAGTACCTGGGCATTCCAGTGGACAGGTGACAAGGTTTTCCACAGAGATTGTAGTTGGAGCATTTCCGTAAAGTTCATCTTTGGCAGCAGTTTTCTAAAACGTATGAACACCCCACCAAAACACAACAGAAGTATTGCGCTTTCACTTCACCCTTGCAGGCCACTATAATTTGATTTATTGAAGTCATGTTTGATTTGAGCTTTTCATCTGTGATGTATGTATTTTTTATTGTCTCACTCCCAATTCATTTTTACAACATATTAGCAAAAAAAACCCAAACCCAACAACAATAACAATCCTAACAACCATCTGCTTTGGTCTCATTTAGCAGTCGAAGCAAATACTCCTTCTCAGAATTTACACATACACTGGGTTAATCATGGATGATCTGCATTCTTTGAACGCTCAGTGTTATTAAAACATGGATGTGAAAAATATGCTTCCCTCTCTGAGTCTACGTTGTCAGGAGAGGTGAAAAGGTAAAATTAAAAATAGCTAAACATTACAAAAGCTCGACTCCCAGTTTAGTTCATTGGTATTCATTTGATTTTTAATATTTCATAATTGATGAAAGTTCATATATCGTACCTGAGAATAAAACTGCATTAATAGATTGTGTTACAGTCAGGCAGAAGGTTGAAAACCACAAAGGCAGCACGAGGAAAAAATGGCCGGTACGAATGGTGTGAGAACTCAGACGAACTGGCAACCAGAACTGCAAGAGAGGGGAATTAAATACACACAACACACACTACAGTCAAGCGAATTCATTCATTAAGAGAACAATGTTGTTTTAAAAGTTCTTAAAGTTGCAGGCCCCACTGACATGATATTTTCAAGTGAAAAACGAAAAGTTTCGTTATGTTTTTGTGTCCCTTCCCACAACAACGATGCTCAGAGCCATTGGGACCTTTGAAATATGCTCAGAAATACGCTCAGACTGTTTCCATCGGGAAAACCACAACTTTTTGAAAACAATGACTCAATGGCGAAAAACACAAATTTTCTAAGATGCACGCCATGGCTGTAATAAACTCTTCTTCTGCTCATGTGTGAGTCGATGAGCAATAAGAACAATATTTCCTCCAGAGTGTCAGTACTCACCGTCCAGATTCTCTGGGGACTTGGTGGTTTTATAGTCGAGAGTCATTGTAATAACAATCCAACTTGGTCGTCTGTCCACACAGATGTCTGTCCATTGTTAACATTTATAGCCTGTTGTTCTCTGTGCATGTGTGTGGTTTCATTACATAAACAACGGCTCCCACTTGTGGCCCAACATGATTTCAGAATTAATGTAATTTCTGTGTAACCAGACATCGTTTCAGAAACCTTTCTGAGACAACAATGCATTTTAACTTGAAGCATTGTCATGTAAATGGGATCTTGGTCTGGATTCACAGCATTGGTTCCCTGTGACTATTGGGATTGTCAAATCTTCTCTTCTATTGCTTCCTTAAGGATTTTTATTCCTTAATTTAATCCCCTGATCAACAGATCATG
This sequence comes from Blennius ocellaris, assembly GCF_963422515.1. Taxonomy (NCBI): domain Eukaryota; kingdom Metazoa; phylum Chordata; class Actinopteri; order Blenniiformes; family Blenniidae; genus Blennius; species Blennius ocellaris. The sequence continues at coordinate 1,760,924 of NC_137660.1, read as the reverse complement.
ATAGGCAGTGTTGGGACGCTAACCATCACAGACATGAGGCATGTAGATGGATCCTGGTGGCTGAGATGTTCAACCTCTTTTAAATTACAGTATCTTAAATGTTCCAAAAACATGCACCGTGGGTCCCTGAGTGAGACCCTCAGCTCCCCCCTGGGTACTACTCAGGCTGCTGCCCATGGGTCATTCGGTCAAAATTGCCCCAAGAGAATTACTAATGTTGTTAAAATCATTTAAAAAATGTAAAAAACAAAAGATTGAGTCTGTCGGCATGAACACTTAAAAATGTGAGATTCTAAAAATGCCTTTGCCTGGCTGTGATGGGACGAAGCCGCCTCTGTGTCTGCGATGCCAGTGAAGTAAAGCCACGGCAATAAATAGATGAGGGCAACTTGGCTGATCATCGCTCTCTTCAAAAGGACTTTTTAAACAAACAGGTTGAAGCCGAGCAGCAGACGCTGGGACACCGGAGGAGGCTTTAGCTCCACACTGTGTGCATCTCGATGGATTGTCAGACATGCGAGGCCAACTGGCACAGCTGGGTGGGCATTTCCAACAACAGCCTGATTATCTATTCTGATTTCAATTCACATCAGTTCTCTTGGATCAAATGCTTGAATGATGATGGGTATTTCACCTAAATACCAGTTTACCTAATAGTCTTATTGTAGTGAATTAATGCAGATAGATACTTAAAATGGCTTAGAATTGGTTAATAATGTCAGTGGTTGATGAAGGAGCTTGTTGGCATTGGTTAGCTTTGACTGTCTAAACAAGGTTTGTCAAATTAATTTTAGCTCAAGGGGCAAATGCAGTTTAAAGTCATCTCCAGGGGGTCGGAGCAGTGACAAATTACTCTAATAAAAAAAAGACAGCATTTTATTTATTATAATTTTACAAAAACCATTGACATTTTAAAAAATACTTTTAATGTAGGTTAAATAAAATTCGATTTCATACCTATAGCGCCAAAAACTTCACCGTCATTTCAAGGCACTTTTACCGGGAAAAACCAACAATTCTAAATGAGCAAGCAGAAGAGACAGTGGAAAGGAAAAATTCCCTTTAACAGGAATACATTTGCAGAACCAGACAAAAACGAGGAAACTTTCTGATGGTGTGGTTGGGGTCCAGGGATAGAAGAAGAGAATAGACATAGACTGGCTGCAGAGGATGGGGGGTCGGACGCTAAGTTTCTCACTGCTGGGGTCTCAGTCCTGTCCAAGCTCAACTTCTCTTGATCCTGAGTAAATGAATCAGAAACTGTGCTTACCTTTTTACTGGTAAATTAATTTAATATTTTCTTTGTGATTTAGAAGAGGTCATAACAATGGCAACTACAGTCAGATGAGGACCCGTATGTTTCACTCCCCTGGTAGAAACCAAACGAGGGCCAACTTGACTTTTGGAGGTGAAACTGACCAGCAATGCCTCCCACGCTGCATAGTCATAAGTCATTAATAAAAATCCACCAGCCTTGTACATTTGACAGCATTCTTCAAGCTACACATCATTTTTAAGGTAGGAAACCCGCTCTTAAGCTGGGATCTGCCAGTGTCCCATAGGTAAATATTGATATGCCCTTTACTCTAATAAAGTCCCAACTGGTCAGTCCATTACTCCTTCATTGGATCAGGGTCAAATGTGAAGCAAACACTCGTGGCAAATGGTAAATAGAGTTCACTATTATAGTGCTTTTTTCACTACTTCGGTTCAGGGTCTTGGTCAACGACCCTTCTAGAAATGAGAAAAATGTGTAATTGTAGCAGTTTGTGAAATGAAATGATGCACAATGTGAATACGCTATGAAGCAAACAGACTTTTCAGACCTCGCAGGCTCACCCGGTGGAAATAGATGTGGTCGGCTGGCGTGTCAGTGGTGGGAGGTAGGGGGTGACGGAGCTCGTCCGGGGTTTTCTCACCAAGTTTCACTTTCCTCTGCCGCCTTTCTTACTGCTTGTTAAAATTTGAGAGTTGATATTTTGCTGTAGATAGTTTTCTTCCCACGCAGAGTGTACAACAGACGCTAATGTTTTTGTCACCTTTTACTGAGTCGAACTCAAAGTAATATGTCAGTGCTTCCAAACAGTAAATGCTGCACGGTCCTGCTCTCACCTGCACTCCACGTCATCACTGTGTCTGTTGTTTACCCCTGAAGTTGTACCATTTGTACGTCATTGGCAAAAGACATTTTCTCAAAACAAAATCAAAGTTTGTGACTCAGTAGCTGCTTGCTGGAAATGAACTACTGTTGACTTTCACCAACGAAAGTGGGGTGACGTTTTCGTCTGTGACAATTTATTCATTGGTATGTACACTCTAAGAAAATAATCCATCAAATAACGGACAATGTACTGGCAATTTTCTGAGTACATTGTCCGTTATTCGACTGACATTTCCGTGAACCCGATAACAGACATTTCCGTAGATTTAGAGGATATTCATTTCATATTTGATCTTTATTATTGTGCTGTTTTGGTGCTTGTTCTGCTGGATCAAATAGATTCACGCCTGGGGAAATGTCAATAAATTCGCTCTGAGATGTCCACAGTACAATTGAATTGAAATATAAAGTAGTCCATAAAGCAACAATACAAAGGAGAAAACACAAAAAGTCAAAACAATTTGATTCTTTATTCAGTCATCTTTATTCAGTGCAATTTGCAATATCCCTGATAATGTCTTTTTTTATTAATACTTGAAATGTATTGTTTGTTTGTTTTTACATGAACACAGGAAAATGCAGAATATAAAGAAACATAAAGCAGCTGCCATGCTATTTGGAAAAAAGGTCTGAATTACAAATTAAACATATAGGTTGTAAATTTGTGTCATTTCATAAATATCCATCTTGTCAGGAGGTAGGCTGAGATCTTCTTTAAGAGTGGGCGGGCCACAGGTCTGGTTGGACCAGCGGTTTATCAGGGGATTCAGTTCCATCGCGGCGCCACTACATGCCTTGACTTCCCCCAAGGTCCCGTTTTCTTGGGGTCCCTCAGCTGAGAAGGCGTTTTCGGAGCTCGGGGCCAGGTCACCTCCTCTCCCGTGCTTAGAGTCGCGGACCCGGGACGGCATTTTGTGGTGGAGGTGGACGCTTCAGATGTCGGGGTCGGGGCAGTGCTCTCTCAGCGCAGCAGTTAGGATGGGAAGCTGCACCCATGTGCCTTTTTTTCCAGGCGGCTGAAACCCGCTGAGCAGAACTATGACATAGGCAATCGCGAGCTCCTGGCCATCAAGGCTGCGTTGGAGGAGTGGAGGCACTATCTGGAGGGCGCAGAGCACCCGTTTGTGGTATGGACTGGCCATAGAAACCTCGAGTACATCAAGTCAGCCAAACGATTAAATTCTCGGCAAGCTCGGTGGGCTCTGTTCTTCACCTGGTTCGACTTTGTGGTTTCATATCGGCCTGGGTCTAAGAATGTGAAGCCTGATGCCCTTTCCCGGGTCTTTGAGCCGGATCCTGCTCCTCGTTCCCCCACGCCAATTTTACCTCCGACCTGTGTGGTGGGGGCGGTGACGTGGGAGATTGAGGAGCAGGTTCGGCGGGCTCTGGAGGGGGTGACGGTGCCGCCAGGTTGTCCTCCCAATCGCCTGTTTGTGTGTCCCCCGTTACGGTCTAGTGTTATTCAATGGGCCAACACTAACCTTCTGTCTTGCCACCCAGGAACTCAGCGCACCATGTTTGTGGTGAAACAGCGCTTCTGGTGGCCAGCAATGAACAGGGAAGTCCGTGAGTATGTCCGGGCTTGCCCTGTCTGTGCGCGTAACAAGACCTCGCGGTCTCGCCCCTCTGGTCTGTTGCAGCCGCTCCCGGTACCCACCCGACCATGGGCAGACCTGTCAATTGACTTTGTCACTGGCCTCCCGGACGCAGAAGGGTTTACCACCATCCTCACCGTAGTGGACTGGTTCTCTAAGATGGCCCACTTCGTGCCCTTAGCGAAACTCCCATCAGCCAAGGAGCTGTCAGAGAGAGGTCATGCTGACGCAGGTGTTCCGCCTTTACGGGTTCCTGCGGGACATTGTCTCTGACAGGGGGCCTCAGTTCGTGTCTTGGTTTTGGAGGGAGTTTTGCAGGCTGTTGGGAACTATGGTGAGCCTTTCGTCTGGGTACCACCCAGAGTCTAATGGCCAAACAAGCTTCGTGGTACAGGCAGTTAGTCTGGGTAGAATACGCCCACAATTCCCTGCCCTGTTCGTCAACTGGGCTATCTCCCTTTGAGTGTGTGTACCAACCTCACCTGTTCCCTGCCCTGGAGTCGGAGGTTAGTGTCCCTTCAGCCCTGGTGTTGGTGCGGCGGTGCAAGCGCGCTTGGCTTAAGGCCAGAACCAAGCTCTTGCAATGTTCTGCAGAGCGCAAGCGGTTTGCAGACCGGCGCCGGGCCCCCGCACCTACTTACACGGTGGGTCAGCGTGTGTGGCTCTCCACCCGGGACCTGCCTATCTGCTCAGATGCAAAGAAGCTGGCTTCGAGGTTTATTGGACCTATCCAATAGTTAAGCTGGTTGGTCCCTCTGCAGTCCGCCTTCGCCTGCCCCACTCACTTCGCGTCCACCCCACCTTTCACGTCTCTAAGGTTAAACCGGCCCGGGTTAGCCCCCTAGTTCCCTCCTCAAGAGCCCCTCCTCCTCCCTGTATCATAGAGGGTGAGGAGGCCTTTTCTGTCAGGCGGCTCCTGGCAGCTCGCCGGCGTGGACGGGGTTTTCAATACCTGGTGGATTGGGAGGGGTATGGCCCTGAGGAACGTGCCTGGGTGCCTGCTAGGGACATTTTGGACCCAGACCTGATCAGGGACTTCCACAGGCGGCATCCTGAGATGCCTGGGCCGTCTGGAGCCGGTCGTGGAGGGGGGGGGGGTACTGTCAGGAGGTAGGCTGGGATCTTCCTTAAGATTGTCCAGTGAATTGAAGTCAAGTCCGTGCTGTCAGTATGAATAAAAGACTTGATTGAACTCAGCCTGCCTCCAGAGTCCTGCACTTGGGTCCTGTCTGCTATCCGTGATACATCTGCCTGGTGTCACATTCATATCAACAATCCTGCCGTTGGTTTTGCTTGGTATGGAATTGGAAGTAAAACTTTGCGTCTCGGGTGCAGCTGAAGGAAGAAGTCAGATAAAAAAACATGATGCCAAAGGCTGCAGCTGTAGTGCAGAATCGGGGTTCAAGTGACAGGAGCAGTGCAAGATGGCTTTAGAACTCGTGCTCTGGCTGTTTTTGTTGCCGGCACAACAGTTTGTCCCAACATTTCTGTCAGCATCATACTTTAGGAGTGGGAATGTTTCAAAGTAATGTAAAGTAGTTGTGAGAAAAAGAGACACCCACGCCTGTGTAGGGATTTATTACCTCATATGGATCACTATTTATGTTTTGGTTGGCTATCGATAATGATTAATAATTATCAAAGATAGTTATTAATAATGTTGTTGAAATATAATCTGATCTGTATCAGAACCTCGGAGCTCCACCTGTCTTAACAGGAAATGATAGACAATTCAGTTCTATCAGTCTCATAAGATATACTAAACAGTTAATCAGGAATTTGAATTAATAGTTAAATTAATTACAACTACCAAGATTAACAGTAAAGCTTGAAGGATTTTGGAGTTCTTGACACAGAAGAGGTCGACATTTCATTCACCTTTGTGCACATTAATAACACAGCAAGTATGATTGCAAAAATTATATTTATTAACAATGAAAACAAATAAAACACAGATTCTAACTACCTATATACAGCTTGGTGTGTGTGTGTGTGTGTGTGTGTGGAGAGAAAAGAGAGAGAGAGTTGGAGGGAGTGTGTGTGTGTGAGACGTGTGATGGAACTACAAAACAAGATGGCGGATCACAAGAAACTACATTCCAAATGGAGGTTATCAGAGAGCAGGAGGTCTGTCCTGAGTCTCGGCCATGTGCTGATAGCAATGGATCAATGGAAGCTAGCCTTAGCATCTGCTTCCGGTGTGTCTAGAATGTGTGTTCTAGAATGAGTTTATGTGAATGCGATTTGTCTTGTAAAACGTCAGGAGTCATCAGATGGTGTTCGGTTATGGTGTGATGTTGTCTTTGATGTGATATGTGTAGGATTGTGAGTTAACAAGTTAGTAAAGCAGATTATCATGCAGACCCTGTGTCTGTGGCAGAGCTAACGTTGGTTTACAAGTTGATAACTGCTCCTAATATCATTATCAAAAGAACACAATCACTGTAACAGAATCAACACATCTTCATGAAAGTTAAACAGTTCTATGCATAGCATCAAGTTTAACTAATCTCAAGTAATGCCCAGTTGTTACCACTTCCTTGAAGGAGTTCAGTTGTTGTCCTTGCTGGAAGGGAGTTGGTGTCTTCTCTGGTAGTTAGCACCTCCTGCTAACTGTGGTTGCTGGTTCTGCAGGCTGAGGATGGTTTTCTTGCTTGTTCAGGAAAAACACAAAGAAGTTCTGTGAGGCGTCGTTTCTCTGGTCCCGTCCTGGAGGAACCGGTTGGTTTCCCTGGAGAGCAGACTCTGGGCGCTGGTCTCTGGATCAGGGGAAGGTCTGACCCTCGTGGTCGGGTCAGCAGAGTTGAGGAGTGAAGGCCTCTGGTGTTAGCTGTGTGCTAACACTGGATGAGCTGCTCTCCAGCAACTCACCTACTCGGAGTGTAGTCGTGCAAGAGAGCGAGTGGAGGCTGGCTGAAAGCCTTTTGTTCCACGTGTGTTGATTCGGAGGTGTCAAAGCCTGAGAGCTTCAACCAATCAGTGACTGGCTGATTGCATGGGGGAAGAGTCTTGTGAGCAGAAAGGGGGGGAGGAAGGTCCTGCAGAAGCCCCCCCTCCCCCACTTGGTGTCATGTCATGACTGCGTATCATGACAAATGAATATTGTCTTTCCCCAGAAATGAACAAACTTTCTGTGATCCTGTGAGATCCCAACACCTGACTATAGCCCACACTGTCTATCTCTGTCATGCCGAGACTTGCAGATGGAGTGGAAAGGCAGAAACGGTAGATCAATGTAAAATGCAAACATTTCATGGCTGCTCTTGCGGCTCTTCAGTAGGAGGGATGAGTGCTCCAACCTTTTCCTGCCTGCCGACAACCACTTTAAACCCCTCTGTTGATTTATTTTTCTCGCTGTTCTCGCTGTTAAAGCTTTGTGCCATCGTTTTTTTTTTTTTTTTTAATATTCATACATTGATCAATTATCTTGATTTTTGAGTTATTCAAAAAGTATAGTTTGAAATGTTCACAAACAGTAGTCATTGATGCTTCTGATCCAGACCAGGTGTTTTCTGCATAGAGTTTGTTCTCCCTGTTATTAGGTTTTTCTATGATTACCGTATTTTTCACCCTATAAGGCGCACCTAAATACCTCAAATGTTCTCAAAAGCTGCCAGTGCGCCTTATAGCCCGGTGCGCCTTATATATGGAAGAATTGCTCTACTCGAGACTGCTATTTGCCAGCTGAACAACCAGAAGCTTTTATTTTGACAACTCTAACTTCGCAACCGGATCTTCAGAGCGGACGACACTCCGCACAACACCTTAATCACTCATGGTTGCACACCAACATTCTAACAAACCAAAATAAACTAGATGAAATAATGACTCCCTAAACTGGGGAACAAAAACACATAAACACAATCAACACAACACCAAGCCCAACAAAAACCCACAATAACCTCCAACAACACAAAACATGAATTTGTCGCTGCAAGGCATGATGGGACATCATGCCTTGCAGCGACAAATTCATCCTGAGCTCCTCAGTGCAGCCGATAGAAACTCCCATAATTCATTGCAGCTGTTTGTGGTGTTTTAAATGCAATTATTGGGGGTTCTATTTGGTTTGTGGTGTCGGTAATAATTGTGTTGTGTTGTGTTTTTGTTGCTTAGTTCATGTAGTTTAGTTTATTACCGGTAGTTGTAAGTTGTCAACCAGCAGTGAAGAAGGTTTTGTATGTAGTGTCCTCCTGGCATAGGCTGCAGGTAGGACTATCAAAATAAAGCGTGTGCACCTCTCTGGGTGTTAGAATCAGTGTAAAATGTAACTTAATGGCTTTGAGCTATGAAGGTTGCTGACCACTGGTCTATTGCATGCGCCTTATAATGCGGTGCGCCTTATATATGAACAAAGTTGTAAATTATGTCAATTGATGTAGGTGCGCCTTATACTCCGGTGCACCTTATAGTGCGGAAAATACGGTACTCAGGATTCCTCCCACAGTCCCTAAACATGCATTTGACCTCAACGGGTCTTTAGGTGTAAATGTGAGTGTGTCTGACTGTCTCTCTGTATCGTTTTGCCCTGTGAAGATTTAGCTTCACCAATCGTTCACCCAGTGAATGAAGCCGTCTTAAAAAATTAATGAATGGCCCAACATATTAGGCTGTTGTAACCAATTCTCACACTAGTATTGAAATGATTGATAACATGGTTTTTTTTTTAAAGAAAAAAGAAGTGACTAGTATTTCATGCATTGGTAACTTGACCACAGTTGCACAAAGATGTCCACTCAGTCAGAAGAATTAAAACTAAATTAACTCAAAGTTTTCCATTTTGATACTTATTGGCTCAATGCCATTCAGGCTTTTCACGCAGGCCCCATTTACAAGTGAACATGGGAAACTTTCGCAACATTTTGGGTGTGTGTTCGGTTCTAGGAGCCACTGAAAACTTTTCAAAAACAGTCTGACTCAGGAAACAGAGAAAAATTTAACTTTTTGAAAATAATTCAACTCCATCTCTGTAAACAGAGGAAAACTAGATTTCTGCACACGCACGAGTAGATGAACATTAACAATAATGGCGGCCTCCAGAGTGTCGTGGATCTGAGTCCATATTCTCCTCGGACTTGGCAGTTTTACGTAACGGTGTGTGTGTGTGTGTGTGTGTGTGTGTGTGTGTGTGTGTGTGTGTGTGTGTGTGTGTGTGTGTGTGTGTGTGTGTGTGTGTGTGTGTGTGTGTGTGTGTGTGTGTGTGTGTGTGTGTGTGTGTGTGTGTGTGTGTGTGTGCATACGTGCGTGTGTGCGTGTGTGTTCTTTGTGAAACAAAAAGGCAACAATGACACGTTAATGTTGTAAATGGGGCTTCAGTCAACTTACTACAGAATATCACATTCTTAGTTCTTATAGAACTTCTGACTCACTTGAAGCCCAAAATCTCCTGAAAATGAAAAAGCATTTCTGCAAATGCATTTTAATTTCCAAATTTGACATTTCAAGTGCTTTGTATTCAATGTTCAGTAAAATTGGTCTTTGACTTCCTAAAAGATCACATTTATACATCAATTTCAACATTAAGCATTACACGGCCAGTTACACCAAAGTCACCTACACAGTCTTCTGTCAATCTGCAATGATTGAGAGTGAACGTGAACCTGATGTGAGGAAGCTGCAGCATTGATATGGACAGTGAAGCCTCTCTGTTGACGTTGTCTGACCTCCGGGAGGAGAACGCCGCGCTTCAGACTGACTGAGAGCGCCTTTGTTGTTGTGGTATCTTGTTGTACCAGTCTGCAGCATCAGCGAGCGGCCGCCCCGCGGGCAGCCGTCAGCGTCCTCGTCTCCTCTGTCCCACCTGAGGAAAGCACATCAGGAGGGCAAAAGGACATGCCGCCTCTCCGGGCTTCATTCCTCTGAGATCCACAAATTCATTGCTTGCAGCGTCGCAAGTCTCCATCACTGCGTCACCTTGACGTTATGTAGAGTCAGAGCCATCAAAGTGATTCTAGTCCCTTTAGGGGGGCCACAACACGATGATGGAACTTGCACCAAAGCAAACTGGCGAATCACAGCTCTGCTCTCGCAGCTAAACCGTCGTTCTATGAAACCAGACACGGATGTGTGCAGATCTGCTGAAGTGTTAGAAGTTCCGCTCTGAATCCCATCCCTGCACATCGGGGCCGTGGTGGTCTGTGTTGGACCACCAGCAGATTAACAATCTAATCTAAAACCATTATGGCGGCTTCAGTGTGTCTATCGAGATGAAGTATAGGTTATGACAGTACTGTCATGGGGCGGGACTTTAGGTTAGGGTCAGGGGAATGCCTTTTCTTTACAAAATGTTTTTTTTTTTTTGTTTAATGAAATGTTTGGATGAAATTATTGTAAAAACAAATTAGGTGAGGCTAAAACGTATTTATTTTGTCAAGCCAAACATTTGAATGACTTTTTAATTCAAAGCCTGTAATTTGCACAGGAGATGCGTTCTAATGTCGGTGGAGCTCAGTAATCGATTCACATTCTCTATTATAATGTGAATTATATTAATAGGAATTCGGTCAGTCCCATTTCACTAGTGCGCAAAGGCGGAGGGGGAAGGGGAAGGGCTATTCACCCCTCGAAACGGAGCGTTTCCAGATGCACACTTTAAACAGAGTACCCCTCTGTTTAAAGTGTGCATCTGTAAACGCTGGGGAGGGGGGGGTGCAGCAAATGTCTGAGGACATGGCGCTGAAGGACTCGCATTTCACATATATACGCTTCTAAAGTTATATAAACCTGTTGTGTATGAGAACATGGCGCCGAAGGACTCGCATTTCAACCTGTTGTGTTTTATACTAGTAAGAAGGTGAATGAGGAAATATTTCTGAAGTCCAAATACAGCGCAAAAACTGAAGTAATTCATGTCTCCGTCTATTTCTTCGCCTTGATGTGGAATGGCGGAAAACAAAACAAAGCAGCCAAGCTACTGCAACACGTTGAATTTGGGACAGCATGATGATGCTCCTTCTGGAAAATCAACAAACATCCGTGGCTCAGCGCTGCTGATATAAGGGCGCCGTATTATGACGTCACAACTATGAGATGGAGCGAGAGGGGCGGGGGTGAGCAGAGGGAGGGGGGTGTCCCAAATCTAAGGGCTGAAACTTGCCTTTGCCCTCATTTTGGAGGGGAAGGCGGAGGTCTAAGGGGTAGGAGTAGGGGTACAAAATTGAATTGGGATTGGGCCATGGTCCTCCTACAGTCCCAAAAACCTCAAATTGTTTCATTCCAGTTTATTGTGCGACAGGAGCCACAGGGAAAGATTTTGAGAACTGAGAGAAAAGAAGGTACAGGGAAAAAAAAGCTCTTCATAAAAAAAATGTCACAAATGATGGTTGGTAAGATACAAAGGAGCTATATTATGATTCCCTTCAGCTTTCTACTCGCTTTTAATCAGTGTCTTTTAATGTTATTTCCATTTTGTTCGATGGAAGATAAAAGAAAAAGCACAAAGCCATTCAGCCGAAAGCAGATAGAACAGCTGTGATTATATCAGTAATAGAAGAGTTTCCTCCTCTGAGCCACAGATGTCTAGACTTTACCGTGGCAGGCTGATTACCCTATTGATACAGAAGGGAAATAATTATTTCTTTTATGTCTGAAAATGGCTTTTTGATTGAGTTGAAATTATTCTGTATATAAACCCTTGTAACCTCAGTAACTTGAAAGCTTATGTGTGACAGTGAGAACACTCATTCACACAGCTGTCCTGCAAGACACACGAATACTTCTTTTTTTTAACCATTGTCGGTAAAACAATATATATAATATAATAGCATAGCAGTGTAGGCTCCATTTATATGATAACGTTTGAAGTGGAAATGCATTGTTTTACATTTCCGCTTCGTTTACTCAGCACCGTTTTGAAAATGATATCCATTTATGTGGGAATGGCAGAAATACTAAAACAATAGAGTTAACATGTTGGGCCACTATTGGGAGCTTCCGTCTGTTCATAACACGTTTTCTCCATTGTTCTTCTTTTAATTGTTATTATTAGTGGTTTAATTACAAAAAAACAACAACAGCAACCACTAGTGGTCCTACAGGAAAACTGCATCATATCTGCTGTTTCCGTAGAAACGTAAAATCTTTCGGAAAACCAAAATGCAAAAACAATCTGTTGTCACGTGAAATGTTATTGTGAAAGCAGAAGTTTTTTGTTTGTTTTTTCTACATCTCCAGGGCTTTATTTACTTAAAAAAACAAAACATTTTTTATAAAAAAAAAACATTTTAAAATACAGTACAGTCATTCCTATGTGCTTTTACAGAGAAAATAGAAAAGCCCAACATATCCACATGAGCAAGCAGGTTTATTTGTGACTGTGGAAAGGAAAAACTCCCTCCAACGGGGAGAAACCTTTGCAGAAACCAGACTTCTGAGTCGGTGACTGCATTCTGCGGACCGGTTGGGGTGAAAGGATAGAGGAGAGGATAGGATAGGAAAGACAGAGAGATAGACTTGGTGGGGAGATACATACCATACCCTTGTTAGTGCTACATATATATGTTTTTTTTTAATACAGTAATCACACTGATCCAAATATTTTCCAACTGTCATGAGATTAAACCAGCCTGAGCAACAACAACAAAAAAATCTAAACAACAACAATGATAACAAAATCAAAAACAAAATGACACAAAACAAGCAGAAGTATTTTCCACCCTTTGTGATATCTAATCTGTGCTGAAACAGGGGAACTAGAAGCTGAACACTATCTCTGAAAACTCAGTATCTGGGTATCACTGTTTTTACATGCTGACAAACCTGATTTCCAACTGAAAACCTCTGCTTGATACCAAGTATAAATCATGATCATCACTCACAGGTTGCGAGTTGTGCTTGTGGCTCTAATTTAAAACTTCACCCAACAGACATCAGTGACCTATTTCCCATTCCAACTTTTGTTCTAGCGTCGGTGCACAAGTGGGTTGCCTGCCTCTATATAGGGATTGCCCCACATACGGTGCAGAATGCAGTATAGTAAATCTGCCTGACTCAAAGAGGTTTTCCAGATCCAGCAGGACGTCTTCAGGCCACTTGGCTAAATGTCCGCCAGCAGTGTCAGTTAACTTGTCTCACCCTGTCTAACCTTGAGGTCACCGCAGAGGTGATTCACATCTACCAACTGAACAAGGAACTGAATGTTTTCATTCTTGTCCTGCAGGACAAAGGACTCTCCACCACAGGAGTGATGTCCTAGAGACCGTGGTCCTTGTCAACCCTTCTGAAGACACTGTTGTATCAGAGGTAAGAGCGGAAAAGCCTGAGCTCCATTTACCCTGCGGGCATGTTCAGCTGGAGTTGACTCTCATTGTTTGACTGCTGGCCTGTGAGGAATATTAACCCATTTTTAGTAAACAAAAAGGTCAATATTTTTAGATGACCAATGCTAAAACGCAAATTTTGGTCCAAATTGGCAATTAGGGCTTCCATTTTTTCCATTAGTCGACTAATCGGATCATACGTATATTGAATATAAAACATGCAGCTTATCACACCAGCATGAAGCTGCTCTTATCATCATCATTATTTTTCAGCTTGAAGTGTTTAAGGTATATGCTAACTAAAAATAAAGACAATTAAGATGATAGTTTATTAAACCTTTAATGAAATATGCTTGTAGCAACAAACACTTATTTAACTGTGGAGAATAAAGTGCAAATAAAGAAAATCCGCTCCGATGGAGTGGAGGTTGCAGGGATACACGACTGGTCGTACTTTTTTAGCACTGAAACATAACGTTAGCAAATTTTAGCGTTACCACATTTCCTATTCAAACACATCACTGTTGTAATGTGACAGAAAAAGCATGAAATATGTGTTCGAAGGGCGGCTAATAAATCAAATCGTCATCGCTAACGTTAATGTTTATATATGAGCAAGTAGTAAGTTAGCTCTCTGTTTACGCTAATATTAGCAGCTTACTAGCCAGTTAGCTTTCCGAGACGACAGTCCCTCTTCATCGTTGTCATAAGCCACAATGTGCCTCTTTTTCAGGCGCTCGTGCATCACAGTTTTACACTTTTGCAGATAATGCGCTGTGTGCTTTTCTCTTTTGTTTTCTTAAAATGCTCCCACACTTAAGAGCTCTGTTGCCCCCGGGTAGCCATGATACCTGACCCCGTCTGGAATAACTTCAGGGGACATCACGGCTGACCCGATTACCACTACTGAGCATGTGTGTCAAAGACAGAAAGGCAGACGCGACAGTGAATTGAATTGCATTGCATTGCATTGCATTGCATTGCATTGCGTTGCATTTATTGTCATTGCAACAGGTACAACGACATTACATAGAAAGTTTGGGGGAAAGAAGGACAACAAGAGTTGAGGAGAGGAGGAAAAAAAGACAGTTTACATACTGTGCTCTGAGGAGCACAGTATGTAATTAGCAAAAAAATCCACCTCAGGCACATTGAAGCATGAGCAAAGACAGTTTACAACATATCTCAACAACATATCTCAAGACAAGGCACTTTGGTCATAGGAAGGGTAGTTTTGCAGCCCGCCGCTTGGAGGAGGTGTCTCGGCGGGCAGCCCAACAGGCGTGCAGCCATTTCTCCCCCCACAGCCTCTGCTTGGAGTTGGGGAGGGGGGGTGCAGCAAAGGTACTGGTGAATTCCAGTGGGCCAAAGTATCAGGGAAGGGGAGGGGGGGTGTAGCAAAGGTACTGGTGAATTCCAGTGGGCCAACATATCAGGGATGGGGAGGGGGGAGGAGGGGGGGGAGGGGAGGAAGGGGGGGTGGGGGGGGGGGGGGGGGGGGCAGAGCCTTCATTCCATGCTCACATCCAGGAGAGTTGAAGACAAAACACCAGCCTCGACGACTGGGTGTTTGGGAATCCGAAATGTAGATCAGATTTGTTTTCATTCAGGCAATTCAGCTTTATCTTTCGACCTCGACTGTCTCTGGTCTTCATGCTTTTTTTTAGCATTTCCAGCAGAGTTTTTAAACTTCTCCAAGATGGTTCCAATTTCGCGTAAACGTTTAAGAGTTGTGACTTGTGTACTCTTGAGTTCGTTTATCACATGAGTCTGAGTGTTCAAAGCTCGGCACAAATCCTCAGTGATGACAGGCAGCCTTCCCAATGCAGCTGCCTTCTTCTTCTCAACTTTGCGATAGAGCCGAAAGCCGCCAGCCCCAATCAACAGCATGCCTGCTATCGTTAATCCCAATATGTAGAGGTCCTCCACATCCTCGATGGAAAGAATGGCCAAACGCAGGGACCTCCAGGACCCCCAGGAATCCAGCATGTATCCGGCTGCAAACGTCCCATCAGGACATGCGGGCTCTCCGATCGTCGTGTCGTCGGATCAATTCCATGGTTCCGGTTAAATTCAGGTGGGGGTGTGAAGAGAGGCTGTTGTTAGATCTGACACGAGACAGTACAGGACGGGAGCAGCAAGCTGGGAAGACGAGGGGGAGAGGAGAGAGGAGAGAAGAGAGAAGCGTCTGCCTTCGCCGAGAGTCGGAAAAGTGGAAGGTGCTGCTGCAGTTTTGAGAGAAAAATAAAGATTAAAAAATATATAAACGACGCGTCAACTATTAAAGTAGTTGTTGATGATTTTAATAGTCGACCTAATCGTGACTAGTCGACTAATTTTAGAGGTGATCCAGGTCCGGATTCTAGATCAGGATTTCATTTTATAGGCTTTTATGTCAAAACTGCATGACAGATTTTAACACACTGTGAACCACTGTTATATGCAACGTTCTCTCCATGTACGTGTGTGTGGTTTCATTACAAAAATAAACAACAGCACCCAAGCGTGGCCTACTTCTACAGCATTTTCAAAATGTTGCTGTGTAAATGCGAAACCTTTTTTGAAATGAAAACGCAAAAATCATGCATTTCCACTTGAAATGTATAAACTGTGCTTCAATCCATTACAAATGTAATACTGAAAGTTTTACAAGTTCAGCATCTGTGGGCCATGATTTTGGGGACAGAACTTTATTCAGAATTCTGCAATTATATTTTTTTTTTACCAGACACGATGGTGTCCGTACTAATAAGTGCTTTTGCTATGGTCTCTCAACTATGGGTTAAACCCTCTTCAGCCACTCTTTCACTCTCCTTTTTTACAACATCACTAGCTCTGAGATTCTCCTGGTGTTTTTCTCTTTTGCTTGTCATTCCAGATGTTTGTTGTTCAGGTCCAAACAAGAAAAGAGCAAATCGGTACACATCTTTTTAAAGATGTAATTCACTTTGTACCCTTTAGAATGTAATGTAATCTTTATTGTAATTTTAAATAGGTTTCAGTCTTTTTTTGTTATATACTACACATGTTTTGTAAGAATTGTCATTGCCTATGCTAGAGTGGAAAATTTAAACTTGAATTTCATGATGCTACAGGCTCCTCATGTCAAGCTGTTAATTGAAGTATAAGTTTGTGGTTTGACGAAAGACATCTCTTGTTTGTTCATTAAAACAAAGACCCATTTTCAGGGCATTAATGTGAAGTCTTGTGAACTTTGACCCAGTTGAACTATTCCTCCTTCACAAGTGATGCAGTGATTCCTCTTCCTGTCTTGGCAGTGTTGTCTCTCCTTTGACTGTCCTCTGTCCCCCACTTTCCAGATCAAGACTCTGGCCACAGACTCAGCAGGACACAAGCTCCTGGTCTTAAGTGGACAGAGCTCTGATCAGGGTGGCCTTCTTCTCCAATCTGGGGTTTTCACCCACCACACCTTTTCCAGTATCTTTACTGATCCTGGGGTGAGTCATCTTCTGTCCTACAAAATGTAACATTAAGTGTTATGCTCAGCATCCTCAAATATATGTTTGACATAAAGAGCTGATGACACCAAAGAATGAACCCAAATTAAGTGCAGGACATTGAATTGTTTGTAATGTCAGATGTATGCAGTAGCGACACCAGATATTTATTTTTACTAGTGCTCTGGGGGAGCTCAATCATTCAGTGACGGTGCTGGGGAATTTAGGGTTTATTTTGCTTCTTTTCTACTGTAACGCCAACAATATGCGCACACCGCATCAGTCATGCACATACAGTAAAAGCTCTGCTATTCAAAACAATATTTTGCGACACAATATGGAAGATATTTAGCCAAAGTGATAAAGATGAAAGGTTTACAAGCCTGACACTTAAACAGCAGAATGTCACTGATGGAGCCTTGACAGCAGCAGGAAGCAAAACACACTGCAAGTTTTCATTTGGGCCTCAAACACAAAGACACTAACTCCTGCTGCCAGAACCTCCACTGGAAGGAAATTCAGATGTAAACCACCAAATAAGCAATAATCATCACTCACCATGAGACGTCATGGTCACATCAGTGATTTAATCACTTTATTTTGTTGCAAAAAGCGCTTTATGTTTTATTACTATTAGTAAGTTATACAGTCACCAGGAAAGATGCTCTGTTCTAAGTTCAAAGGTTAATGCATGTGCTGCTCCAATAGGCTGAATCAGATTACACTGCTTTTTAGTTTAAACAAAAAAACATAAATACATGTTTTATTGGTGTATTTATTAATTAACCAGGCTACAAAATAAATCCTTCACACATAAAAAAAATCTAAATAAACCCCTTTAAAAGTAGCACCCCCAAGCCCCCCTCTGGCGCCGCCTACGGATGTATGTAACAATCTAAGCCAGGGGTGTCAAACTCAGATCCTCGAGGGCCAAAGCTCTGTACGTTTTCCACATCTCCCTCCACTGAATGTCCTGATGCTTCATCACCACGTTCAGCACAAAGCCAGATTACGAGCTGCTCATTACAATCAGCTCTGTGGAAGCAGGGACACATGCAAACTGTGCAGGGCTGTGGCCCTCGAGGACCGGAGTTCCACACGTGTGATCTAAGCCAACAGTGAAATATAGCTTTATCATCGAGCTAACAGAGCTAACTCCTACTTCTGGATCAATGACTCAATCATTTCCGCACAATAATTCAGGCCACTTTGTTGTTTCCATATTTTGAGTTTCATTTGTCAAATACCAGATGCAATAACAGACTATTTTATTAAAAATGCTTTATGTGGCACTGAAATGTTGAGCGTTTTATCAACTCATTCAATACCAAACACAATGTATAAAAACAAGCACAACAGGCATTGTTTTCTTTGACAAGATAACAAATTTGTGATATTGACAAAAAAAAAAATTTCATCAATTTCACTTTTTCAAAAAGTTTGATTTCTGAGAATACCTTTGGGTTGAACCATTACACATTTTACTTACGAAGGTACTTAGACTAAATTTTTCATATTTACATTTGACTCTCAGCTGTAAGCATTACGTGGGCTATCCACAGTTTGAGCGGTAGTGTTACAGCCGCCTAGGAAGGCATGTTGGGGTACCAGATTCATCATATACAGTGTCAACAATTTTTTCTGTTGATAATACGAGTTTTCAACCATTTCATGAATAATGAATAAAACATTTATAAATTGTGAATTGTGCTGAATTCATTCACTGTAGTCATATTTAGTGGGCAATAAAATAACGACACGATAATATAACAATAGTTCAAGTAATATGAAGAACTACAATTCTACCAACTAAATTTTGCAGTATTGTCTTCTTCCAGGGTTTTTATCTGGACGTAGGTCTGAACCTCAACAAGCGATCTTCTCAGGCCGTCCTGCTCCATGTGACATCTCCCACCAAACCCTGTTACTCTGGAAAATATCAAATACCAATGAAAACTTACATTTTAAGTTGTGATCCTTCCACAGACTTTTTTTTATGACATAATTTGATTCCTAAATCACAACGAATGAAAATTGATGAGTACATTATTATACTAATTATAACCAATATATTATTTGCACAAGCTGTAAATCAATAACAGCCATCATGGTGTCGGTCTTGAATTTAACTGAGTGAGAGTCAGCACATCCGTCACCACCACAAACACCCTTGTCCTCTGTCTGCAGAGTACTGAGCATTCAGACATGATGCTCGCTTGACAACAGCAAACAAGACACTTTGTTGATGATTTGAGTGACATCACTCTGGGTACTGACACTACTACAGGCTTAAAGTTCTATTATATTTGCATGACGGACACTTCATTGAATAACAAAACATCTTGTCATTTGTGTTATACGGTGAAACATTTCACCTTATAACGTGATGGCTTATATTGTTATAAGGAGAGACTTATGTTTGAATGAGGAAGCAGAGTGGAAACGGTGTGGAGAAACAAGGTTGATCGATAGATTGAACCAGCAGATGGCAGTAATACAACTTTATGGATGCAAGCTGCTGTTAAACCCAGAAGAGGAAAGAGAAGAAGCAGATGAAATGGTGTGGACCTTAAATGATTATTAATCAGTTACTGTAATACCGTATACCCTGGGAAAATGTGTGGAAGATTTAACGGTATCAAAACACTAATGACCAAATTTAAAAAAAAATTTTTTTAATCAGTTATCTGTTACTACCTCCAGTTTGTGCCTCTTCTCCATCGCCACTGACCTGCCCCTCCTCGATGGAACACTGGGCTTGATTCACCTACCTGACTTGAATGTCCAGATTTTTCAGGAACCTGAACTAACTAACTCTGTCCTTGCATATGTTTGAACAAAACCAAGTCACACATACCTCTGGCATTTTGAGAAAAAAGTTGATCTGTCGCTCCCAGCATGCAAACCATTGTAACAGCCATACAAGTAGCTTCCGGCGCACACGTCACATCCAGTCCCGCCCTGCAGTCCTGGACTACGGAAGTGAAAAATCATGATTTCACAGAACGGGGCAGAATTATTTGAAAAATACAATTTCATTTAATTATCTGGAAAATATCCAAGACAATCGGCAGTGTTCTGCTTTTGATTTCATCAGCACTTTAAAATACAGTAACATGAAAAGGTTGCTTGTCAAATGTAATTTATTTTCCCTACATACATTTTTATGTTACTTCCTCTCACTTGGTTGTGTTTGGGTGTGTGTGTGTGTATCTTCACTGTAGGTCAGTGAATTCCTGGGCACAGCAGCCCCCAAGCAGCAGGCTACACTCACGGTGTCCTGCCGCGGGGAGGTGGGCTGGAGCTCTCTTGGACACCAACAAAGCTTGCGGGAGTTCCTGGATTACAAACTAAACCCTGACCCCATTCTCCAAAAGATGGAGGGTGTTGCAGAGTTCACAGAGTACATCTCTGAAACTGTGGACGTTCCTTCATCCTTTGACCTGCTGGAGCCTCCCACCTCTGGAGGCTTTCTCAAACTGTCCAAGCCATGTTGCTACATCTTTCCTGGTGGACGGGGAGACTCCGCTCTCTTTGCTGTGAATGGTTTCAACATCTTGGTGGATGGAGGCTCCGATAGGAAATCCTGCTTCTGGAAACTGGTCCGTCACCTGGACCGCATTGACTCAATGCTACTCACACACATCGGCGCCGACAATCTCCCAGGCATCAATGGTCTTCTTCAGAGGAAGATTGCAGAACAGGAGGAAGAGCAGTCACAGGGCTCCACCAACTATAGCGAATGGATGAAGAACCTGATTTCTCCAGAGCTCGGTGTTGTGTTCTTTAATGTACCAGAGAAACTCCGGATGTCAGAATCTAATCTCAAAGTGAAGCGCAGTATTGAAGAGGCCTCACTCACTTTGCAGTACCTTAACAAGCTAGGAATCAAACCAGAGCCCCTCTTTCGAGTCGTGAGCAACACTATTGAGCCCATTACTCTTTTCCACAAGATGGGCGTGGGTAGATTAGACATGTATATTCTCAATCCTGTCAAGGAAAGTAAAGAGATGCAATTCCTAATGCAAAAGTGGGCTGGCAACAGTAAGGCCAAAACTGGTATCGTGCTGCCTAATGGGAAAGAAGGAGAAATATCTGTGCCCTACCTAACATCAGTTACAGCCTTAGTCGTCTGGCTCCCTGCCAACCCCGCAGAAAAGATCATTAGAGTGCTGTTCCCTGGAAATGCACCGCAAAACAAGATCCTAGAAGGCCTCGAAAAATTAAAGCACCTTGACTTTTTGCGCTATCCTGTCGCCACACAGAAGGACATCTCCTCAGGAGCTCCTCCTTCTGTTATTAAGCAGACAAAGTTAAAGCAAAGGACAGACAGCAAAGAGAGCCTCAAGTCCTCCCCCAAGACCACAGCAAAGACTTCAAAGAAAGATATTGAAGGACAAGACGACGTGTCTGCCACCATGGAGGTGAAGAGTGAATCTGTGAAGGAAAATGTATCAGTGAAAAAAGAGGAGAAAAAGCCTAGCAAGACCATCAAATCTAAAACTGAGGCACCTGAAAAGAAAAAACTCTTGAAAGAAAAATCTTTAAAAAAGCACTCCAAGGAAAGAGTGTCAAAAATGGATGAGAAAAAAGATAAGGAAAAGAAAGAGATCAAGAAAATAAAGAAAGATGACTTGTCTAAAAAAGATGAGAAGAAAGATGCAAAGTCCAAAGAGGACAAAGAGAAAGACACAACTAAACCTGAGCTGAGGAAAATCACAAAGCCTGATCTTAAACCACTTACACCAGAGGTGAGAAAGACATTACACAAGGCTAAAGTATCAGGTAAAGCCAAAACTGGGAAAAGCAAAGCAGCAAAGGCTGAACCCTTTGCTGCAACAAAAGCAGAAGAGCCGAAACTTGAAGCCGTTCAACCAGAACCAGTTCAGAACAGAGCCGTGGAGTACACATCTGCTCCCTCCACACCTGAGGACCTCACCAAGGAGTTTGAAGACATGAAGAAAGCTGAAGTTACTGGCATGTCGGCAGAGCTACCAGACAGTAACAAGGCTTCTGTAGATACAAAAGCAGAAAGTCCTACACCAGAGAAGACAGAAGCACAAAAAGAAATGACTGAAATCACAGCAGGAGCAAAGTCTCCTCAAAAGGAGGCACCAGCCCAAGAAGTGAAGAAAGAGACTGTAGACAAAGACAATTTATCTGCACAGGAGGGAGGAACAGAAGAAGATCAGAAGTTCGAGGATGAGGGAGCAGCATCTCAGGAGGAGGATGAGGAGGAGGAGAAGGAGGAGGAAGAGGCTGCAGTTGCTATCAAGAAGACACAGGAGAAGGAGGAGGAGGAGGAAGACATGGGAATAGGTGAAGATGAGAATGAGTCAAAGTGGAAGGAGGTAAAGGATGATGGACTTGATAAAAAACACGAGATAGAAGAAATGGAGAAATCAGAAAGTCTCTTAGCAAAGGTGGTGACAGAGGAGCGACACCTGACTCCTTCCGTGGATGAGAAAGATGAGGATGATGAGGAAGAGGCAGTGGAGAAGGCTGAACTGGAGGAAGTGGAGGATCTGGATGTGATAGCAGATGAAGAGATTAAAGTTAAACCTGAAGATGACATTGAAAACAAAACCAATGAGATTCTGACTTCAGCCAAAGATGATGAAGAGGAGGAGGAGGAGGAGGGCTACCTCTCACACGTTGGCGGCGCCACCGCGCCCATAACCTCAATAGTGCAAGGTGCTGTTGCAGCACTTCCTGTCTCCTACATCCACAATGAAACAATTCCCGGCTACTCTGAGACGGAGCAGACCATATCTGACGAGGAAATTCATGAAGAGGCTGAGGAGAGAATACCACACCTACAATACGATGTTGGTGCCTACGACATTTCAGTTCCAGATCAGACAGGCTCCTTTGTTGACATACAAGGTATGAGGGAGATTCAGGCAGCGGCAATGACAGAAAAAGGATTTATCCTTGGCGTACAAGAGCAAGTGTCTTTGTTTACCAACATTATCACAGCTCCGCTAGCAGAAGAGGAGCATGTTTCCTCTGCCACCTCCATCACAGAGTACGACAAAATCTCCTCCTTTCCTACTTCCATCGCCGAAGACCAGTCAGCGACATCGGCGGCAGCAGCTTCTGCTGAGGAACCACAAAAATCCCCGGCCCAGCTGGGTTCCCCACCAGACGCAAGCAAGGAGCAGACACTTTCTGCTGGATCTCTTTCCCCACCTTCTTTAGAAGAAGACAAACAATGTAAGTCACCAGCTGATGATT
Source organism: Blennius ocellaris (assembly GCF_963422515.1). NCBI lineage: Eukaryota > Metazoa > Chordata > Actinopteri > Blenniiformes > Blenniidae > Blennius > Blennius ocellaris. The sequence continues at coordinate 1,738,216 of NC_137660.1, read as the reverse complement.
CACAGCCGACCAAAGCAGGCGTGCAGACTGCAGCCGAAGCAGCATATGCTCCCAAACAGGAAGTGGAGGAGGAGGAGGAGGAGGAGGAGGAGGAAGAAGAGGAAGAAGACCAAACACCTAATGTTGACATTTCACTTGACAAACTCCAAGAGGGCTATGCAGCATCCCAAAGGTTACAGGATAAAGAAAAAGATGTAGAAAAGATTTCTGCTGTCGGGTCTCCAAGTTCTGTATACGACATAAAACCAGTCCACCTACCAGTTGAAGAGGAAAATGCTGATGCTGTTACACCTAAAGACATTTCTTCTGTTGTGCCTACAAGACCATTTGGGTCAGACTCTGTCACTTCAGAGAGCGAGGAGCGTTGTTTCAGTCCAGATGATATCACTGTGAAAATGGCATCACCTCCTCAGTCCGGACCATCAAGTGCTGCTCATTCTCCACTTCGTCATTCACCAGTTGATGAGAAGACAAAGGTTTTCACTGATTTGGAGATGCAAAAACAGGAGACACTCATTGCTGCTGACACAACAAGTAATGACAAAACTGAAACGAGAGATGACATAGAAACAGATACTCAGAAAGAGCATCTGCAAAAATCACTTGAAACGGAATTAAAAGAGGTTCCAGTAATGAAAGAGCCAGAGAAAGACACAAAGGAGGAAGAAAAACAGGGACAAGCATTACCTTCTTATGATGCATCTATAAAAGTTGTGCCAGGGCGGGACTCCCTCATGAAATCAGAACAACATGAAGAAGACACTGATGACAAGTTCAAAGAGACAGAACCTAAAGTGCCTCTACCAGGTACTTTTCCAGAGGGGGAGAGTGGTGATGACAGCAAGCGAGATGATGATGATGACGATGACCATGATGATAAACCTGCAGTAAAACTCATCAAGGTGGGACAGGAGAAAGGAGAGGATGATGCCCTGGATACCAAACACATCAAAGACAAGCAGAAATCTGTCCTGCATGAAGATCTTTGTGCCGTTCAGTCTCTCGCAGATGAGAAACAAGAAAAAGAGGGAGTAAAGGATGATATTTCAGATATGAAATCTGTGAGAGAAGAAAGTGTGAAGGAAGCTCTCACAGTTGCCACAGCCATTAAAGATGAGACTGTTGGGCTGTTGAAAACCACACAAAAAGCAGAGATTAAAACTTATACTTCTGAGATAAAACAAATTAAAGATGAGCAGAGACAAGGAGAGGAGTTTGACTTAAGAACCAAAGGTGAGGTTAAAAAAGATGAGTCTGTGTCTGATAGTAGAACTTTAAACGAAGAGAAGCAGAAAGAAGCAGAAATGATGGATATTTCTGCTATTGGCTCAGCAATGACTAAAGAGAAAGACATTGAAAAATCTTCAGATATTGAACCTGTCAAAGATGAGGTGAGGACAGAGTCAAAGAAAGACCAAATGTCTATCTCTGAAACCATCCAAGATGAGAAGAAACAGGAGATACCAGTGTCACATTTTATAGATGAAGAGGATGAGGAAGAGGACAAAACGACTCAAAAGATGGATGTAACTGCTACAGGGCTCTGTGAGTGGAGGGATGATGAAAAAGGGATTGGAGAAATCGGGGCTGTGAAAGAGGAAAATAGTATCTCAAAGAATGATGACTTGCCTGTTAAAGATGGTATCTCATCTCTCAGCTCCATGGAGGTAAAAGATGAGGGGCAAACAGTGAGTAAAGCTGAATTATTTCTAGAAAAGTCCATCGCAGAGCAGAAAATGGACAAAGACACTTGTAAAGAAGATTCTCACCAGTTTATGGATAAAGATATGACATCAAGTAAGGATGAACCTACTATGGAAGATGACAAGAGTGATGATTCTGGCAAAGATGATTCTGCTGTTTTTAAATTTACTGCCAAGGAAGAACAGGACAAACTGTCAAGTAAAGGTGACATTTCTGCACGTAAATTGTCACTGGAAGAAGAAAAACCACAACAAGAAAGTAAAGATGAGGCCATCAAATTCACAAAAATAGAAGATTGTGTAATTGCTTGTAAAGATGTTGATTTCTCCAGCACGCCAAGCAAGGCAGAAGCAAAAGAAACATCAGCAACTGTCAAATCAGTCCTGGCAGGAGAGATGGAGCAAGTCACTCCTGCTGTCAAACCAGTGAAGACAGAAGAAGTGGATGCTGTGAAGAGTACAGATATTTCTGCCGTCAAGACATCCACACTGCGGGATGATAAAGAGAAAGAAAATGCTGTCCAATCAAAGACAGAAGAAAAGAAAGAGAAGACTGTGGAAACCCTCACTGTCAAACTGCCCAAGGAAGAGAAAGAAGACGAAGAGGAAGATGATGATGATCAAGAAGATAAAATTACAATTCAGCATCATGCTGCTGATATCAAATTCCTCACAGAGGAAAAGGACACAGCAACGATAAAGGCAGGACCAACTGACACAAAACCCTTGAAAGAAGAGGAGACTGAAGATGCTGCTGGTGTCAAATCCCCCATGGAGGAGGTGGCTGAAGCTAAATGTACTATGTCAGAATTAAAACACATTCAAGAAGAGCCAGGAGTGGCTGTTATAAAAAAAGATGAAAAGAAAGATATTTCTGGATTTTCATCCATTAATGAGAAGAAAGACAAAGATAGTTCGACCGAAATGGTTAAGGATGAGGAATGTGAGGAAACACACACTTCTAAGGAAGAAATGATAAGACAAGAATTTGAACAGCAAATGAAGAGCGACCACGTTGACCACAAGCACACTGTGGAAGAACAGATGGGTAAAGAAACTCTCAAGACTGACATAGAAATAGAGAATGAAAGTATTGCGACAGCAGAGAAAACCACAAAACACAAAGAGACTGAAGCGATGAAGGAAACAGAAATGAGCAAACAGGAAGCAGAGATATGTGCTCCAACATTTAGCATCAAAGATGACGAAAAGGAGAAAACGGATTATCCATTGGAATTTGAATCAAAGAAAGAAGATAAAAAAGAGGTAGATATTCTGCCGAGTCACACCTCACACATTTCTGAGGTCAGTGATAAGCAGATACATGAAGACACTTCTGGAGCTCAGAAAGAGACAGAATGTTTTGACACTGCAGTAGCGGACCAGCAGTCCTTTGCACCAACAAGGGAAGACCTGAAAACAATAAAAAATGGCATATGTTCGTCTCCTGGTAGCTTCCAGGAAGAGAAGGAAGTTCAAGATAAAGAAATGAAAGTTGCAATTAGTGAGGAGGATAAGATGGAAAAAGAAAAAGATGACACACATGTTGCTGAGTTGAGTAAAGAACAGAAAATGGAAAAAGAACCAGAAAAAGAATACGAGACTGAAGATATAAAGGACATAAAGAGGTTCAGTGAAAAGGAGGCTGCTCTTACAAAGACAGACAAGATACCAGAGAAAGAAAAATATGATTCCACAGATGCAGATCACTCCAAAGAGGAGAAGTGGGAGAAAGAGGAAGTGCAAGAGAAAGATCTTCAAAAAACTCTCAAACAGAATATAGAGACAATACCAGGAGAAGAAGCATTGCCTTCAAAGTCAGAATACAAACCTCCATTTATGGTTCAGTCATCAGATGAAGACCGAGGGGATGAAGAGGAGGAAGATATATGTATGGGAGGAGCAGGTTCCAGGCCACTGTCAGTGGAGCCGAGACTATCTGATCATGATATCTCTTCTGCAGGTTTGAATCAAACCCAAACTGACCAGAGTAAGCTGCCTGCCTCTCAACATCCCACAGTGGTAATACCTACTCTCACGATGCAGGAGCCCTCTATAGATGAAGATTTGAAAGAGCTTGACAAGAAAGAACCCAAACTTCCACCAGCAGGAGACAAAAATACTTCGGCACCCCTCGTCAAGCCAGAGCAATCCTTTGACACTGTCGTTTCAAAAGGGCAGACAACTTCAACTCCTGACCATGCCGCTCCCAAAGCAGAGCCAGTGTCTGAAGCAGGTGAGAAGAAGCCTCTGTTATCCACAGAATCAAGCAATGAGAGCCAACCCTGGAGCTGCACTCTTTCTAGTACAGAAAGCCAGTCTAGTGTAGAAGAAACTCCTCAACAAGAAAAAGAGACGAGCCCAGGAGCCAGTACAGCCGCAAAGACAAAGCTCGACGAGAAGCTAGAAAAAGAAGCAGCAAGGGAAACAGAAAGAGAGCGTGAGGTGGCTTCTCCCGGATTATCACAGCCTTGTTCATATTTTATGTTGGACAAAGACTCTGAGGATGTCCAGCTTACAACTGATGCAACAAAAATAGAGAAAAGTGAAAAACCAAACACAGAAAAGGAGAGCGGTCGTGGAGGTCTGAGAGATGAGAAGCAAACTTTCATTGCATCCAAATACGATCCATATGAAAAGCCTATTCGAAAAGAGTTGGATTCAAGAGAGGAGAGTGAGGCCTCCTTAGGTTTTGATCATCCTGCTGACATTTGTATTGATAACAGGAGATCAAATCAGGCAGAGGCAGGAGGCGCTATGCTTCTCCTGGATGAGCAGTATAAGGAAGAGCCTCTGTCCTTCAGCAGAGTTGACTACAGCCCTGTGTCGCTCACAGAGAGTGAAAGAAGCAGCCACCACAGTCCAAGTGCTTCCCCTAGATATGAGGACAGAGAGAAAGGTCAAGAGGAAGAAAGTGAGAGGGAAGAAAGAGAAGATACGCCCTATGTTCAGAAGAGCTTTTCATCTGTAGACATGCAAGACAACAAAATGTCTCAAGTTGACGAGTCTTATTCTTTCACTCCCAAGGAGGACAGACCTGAGAAGACAGAAAAAGACAAGGAGGATATGAAGGCATGTGCCGCAGGAACAGTTGAAATACAGATGGTGAGAGAAAGGGCTGCAGTAAGTACCAGTCCTCCCACTGAATTAACAGATACATTATTCAGACAGGAGGCGTCTTCTCCTTCATGGAGCCACTCAGAACGTGGCGCTCAAGTATCAACTACTTGCAAAGTTTTTGAGGAATTTACTGAAAAGGACACAACAGAGAAGGAGAAGGAAAAAACTGTTGAGTCAATGAAAGCAACGGCAGATTCCCCAGATCATAAAGAGAAGGGATCTCCATTTGGTCGGCGATCACCTGCAGAAAAAGACTCTTTTCCTCAAGAAGCATCAGCGGTGGTGAGAGAAACCCCTGTTGCCTCATTCACAGGCCGTGAAATAGATGATAATGTTTTGTCGTTAGATAACAGTCAAATTAGCAGCTCTGCTCCTTTTAAATCTCTTGTTTGTTCTGAAGGAAAAGAGCGCCTGATAGACAAAAGGTTACTTGTAGAGGGAGAAGACTTCAATGTTGATGATGATGAAGATGATGATGATGATGATGATGATGATGAGGAAGAAGATGAGGAGGTGGATGAGGAGGAGGTGGAGTTGAGTGATGTGGATTTGGAAAAGGGTGCCAGAGAACAGTCTGAAAAAGAAATATGTCGAGGTTGCTCTGATGACATGGCTGAGGACTCAAATAAAATGTCACAAATGACAGAATTAGGCCAAGTTAAAGAGGACGTGAGCTGCAAACCAACCCCTGATGATGCTTCAACCAAACAAGACGTTAAACTGGAGACAGTAGCCAAGCTTGAAGATGTGGGCAAAACAGCGCCCTCACAGGACACGAGTATTGTGAAAACAAAAGGAAGCATCACTGCGACAGCAGATGCCCCCAAACATCCTGAAACACAAGACAAAGACATAAAGCATCTGGCTCCTGCAACGACCACAAAGAGGAGACTGTCATCAGCCGAGGAAATGTCTTTCTCTGAATCACTCCTGTCAAAAAAAGGAGATGAAGACAAACTGTCCTCTTCAGAGTTGAGCTTTTTGGCAAAAGATGTTTCGCAGCCGACATCCTCAAGCAGCTTAACCAGCAGCTTTTTGCCTAGTGTCTCGCCTTCTCTACCTGGTAACTATGCTGAAATCGGACAGAGCAGATTTGCAGATTATTCAGAGTTATTTTCCAGTGAAGACAGTCAGGCAGCTTTGAAGGAGCCAAAAAAGGAAACCATAACATTCTCAGATACCTCTGAGTTATCCAAACTAAGTGAGAGTAAATATTTGAGCCAAAGGGATGTCCAAGAAGAAAGTCCAGAGCAAAGGCTGGGTTCAGATCGCAGCGCAACACTTGAAGGAACTACCTTATCAGCTTGCACATACACTACTTTGACATACTCTACTTCAACATATTCCTCTACATCATATAGTTACACATCTTCAGGCTCAACATCTGTTCATCTGAGAGACAAGGCTGACACCCACTCAGCATTGAGTTCCGGGGTACCTTTAACCAAAGAAGAATCTTCTTTCACAACAACACCTCCAAGTTCCTGCTTTGGAGGATCTCTGCGAGACGAGTACATGGAAGTGGCAACAAAACCTGCAACAAAAGCGTTTTCACCCAGCAAGACTGACGATGTGAAACCACCATTTTCACAAACATCTACCGCTGTCATGCAACTTGAGGATCACGATGGTTCTACAAAGTCACAAGAACTCTCAAAGTCAAGTACTGATATTTTTTCTATTAAAAAAACTAGTACTTCCACCACAGCTCAGTCAATACCAAGTACAGAAGCAGTGAAGGTGTCTGAGAGTTCATCCTCATCAGAAGCTCGCTTCAACATCTCTCCCCTCCAAAGGGCTGACTCCTCTGACAGGGAGTCCCAAGGGTCAGCAGATGAGGACCCTGATACACTAGAAATGGAGGACAGCGCCCTGCCGTGTCGCATGGAATGTCAGAAAATCAAAGTGGCTGAGCAAAAAGAGATCCTTTCCTCAATCCAGCCATGTAAGTTAGAGAGTACGATACACTCCAAAGAAACATCTGTCACCATCACCTCTACTACGGTTGTGTCTAAATCTGATGTGATGGAAACAACTCAACAGATAGCCTCAGTCACTGGACTTAGTGGAATTACCAAAACCTCATATGCCATTACAGACCTGCGAGGAGGTAAAGAGGAAACACTTCAAGAAAAAGAGGAAAAGTCAAGTAAAGAAACTGCAACTTCGAACGAAGTTTCAGGGAAAAAAACAATTGTTAAAGATAAGAAGACAGAGGATGAGATAAGTGCTGAAATCAATCAGAAGATAGCAGAAATACCCTCTAAAGATAGCACAGAAGAGAAAGAAACAACACCGTATGCCCAGATGAGTGACAAAGTAGAATTTGTCAAAAAAGATGAGGCAGAAAGAATGGACCAGACAGGCTTTTTGGAAATGCCACTAGAGAGATTGGAACAGAGAAGAAAGAGTAGTATATCTGATTGGGAACTACTACAGAGGCCCGACGACTGCCCAAGCACCCCTCCACCAGGTTACGGGGATGATGATGATGATGAAGAGGAAGACCAAGAGGAAGTCATGGAATGGATGTCTGGTGCTCATGGTACTTCCATGTCTTCAAAAGATGTAAAGGCAGAACGTCCCTGTGACCTAAACACTGGATCGTCCGATGGTTCACCCCAAGGCTTCTCGTCTTGCGAATACAAACATCGTAAAGGAGAACTTTCTCCATCGTTTATCAACCCCAGTCCTCATCTCTCCAGTGATGATGGTGAGGAGGAAGGCCACAGTGGTCACTCCCATGAAGGGGATGAAGATGATAAAGAGCAGCACTCTGTGAAAAGGAGGTCACACAAGCAAAGGTGCCACCATGCTCAGAGTCACCACAGAGATGCAGGACAGGGGCAGCACCCATTGCCAGGCACAATGTCATCTGGTTTGGCTGTGACCTTAGCTGGAGAGGAAACACCCCCAACATCAGTGAGTGAGTCATTACCTTCACAATCTGACTCAGATGTCCCTCCAGAAACAGAGGAGTGTCCCTCCATCACGGCAGAGGGAAACCTGGACTCAGACGAAGACGCTGAGCATCTGCCGGTGGACAAATCATCTACTTCTGGAGCTGGCGGGGGGCACCATCCTGCATCACCACGGTCATCTCAAAAGACTCACGATCCCCTCCCTATGCCATCAAAGGACCCTTTACCCCACCCCCCCCACCCTGATGTGTGCATGGTAGATCCAGAGGTTCTCCTCCATGACCACAGTAGCACAGAGAAACCTCCCAAGAAGGAGCACAAGACCACCAAAGGCCTCAGAAAGAGCAAACCCAAGTCTGCCTCACCCGCACGTAAGGGGGAAGGAAGGAAGAGGTCTTCTACTCCAGTGAAACAGTCTAAAGACTCTGCCTCGCCTCGGTCAGCCTCCCTTAGGAGGAAGGACACAGAGAGAAGCTCCAGGCTGATCAAGATGTCTGAAAACCAAGGCTCCAGGAGTGAGATCCTGAACCCTGGGAAAGGCTTGATCAATGGTGTCAAGACTAGTTCAGGTATGTTGACATCTTCCTGAACTGGTGAATGTTGTTTGCAGTAGTAGGCCTCATTTCAAGGGCTGGCCAGTACTGTATAAAAGTTAGATTAGTCCATTGAATTTATGATTTTCTCCATTAATGCAGATTTACTTGCTCACCTACAGGAAACAATACCCAGAAGTCCAGTTCTACTGTCCCCCCTGGACCTCCGGTCTACGTTGACCTGGCCTATGTTCCCAACCACTGCAGTGCCAAGAACGTGGACCAGGAGTTCTTCAAGAGAGTGCGGGCTTCATACTATGTCGTCAGTGGGAATGACCCAAGTAGTGGAGAGCCCAGCCGCGGAGTCCTAGATGCCCTGCTGGAGGGCAAAGCTCAGTGGGGCTCCAATTTACAGGTATTTGCTCTGCATGGTGAAGCTTGCAGCCTTACTGTCAGGGTACATGTACAGTGCAGAGTTACTGTATGTGTTGCATAAAGTTATTGATTTGGTTAAGGACAATGATTCAACCAATTACTGAACATCATAAGAAATGTAAAACATATTTTCAAACTAGGTTTGCTCCTCCTCGGTGGTACCAAAGAATTCTCGGATTGAAAAAGCGTCAGAAAACAACTGATTGTGTAATTAATTATAGGTACTCTTGGAACGAAACACTCTTTTTTTTAAAAATGAATGTTGGTAAGTATAGTGCTACTACTAGGCTAAACTCCATCCCAGTGTCTGACAACCAGTGATGCCAGTAATATTTTACTATAATATAACCACTTTTGTTATTAACAAGTAACAGTTACTCTTTCCAAACAAGTAATCAGGTTAAAGTTACTTATCCAAGTCATTGCGCGTTGCTGATAGCGTTACGCAGGAGGAGTTTCTTGTCTGTAAAGCCACTTTACTGAACAAAATAGGCAGAGAGTAACTGGGCAGCTCCTCCATTGTAATCCAATCGGACACACACACACACACACACACACACACACACACACACACACACACACACACACACACACACACACACACACACACACACACACACACACACACACACACACACACACACACACACACACACACACACACGCAACAATAACATGCTTTATATGATCTGTCAACACACACACACACACACACACACACACACACACACACACACACACACGCAACAATAACATGCTTTATATGATCTGTCAACACACACACACACACACACTCACGCGCGCGCGCGCGCAACATTGCAACAGGAAGCCCCACCCATTAAATCGGTTGTTACTTTTATGTTGAGACGGTGGGTTATGCTGTCGGCAGCTGTTGAAAGTAATGAAAAAGTTACTTGTAGTCTATCCAAGGTACTTTTAAATGCAAGTAATCTGTATAGTAACTAAGTTACATTTCAAATGAGTAATTAGTAATCAGATTACTTTCCCAAGGATATCCGTGGCAACACTGCTGACAGTATATGCCACTTCTCAAACATGGCATCTGGATTGTCATTGTGAGAAGTCATTGAGGAGACTCCTCCTGCTTGTTGGAGGTGCTCCATAAGATCATTAAAATCTCTTCAGAAAAAGTGAATGAAGGATTACTGGGAACACTGAGAACTGCGCTATATTTAAAGTTGAATTTAAAGTATTGTACATTGTGCTGCCTGGATCAATAAATCCCAGCTTCACTGTTGCCGTGATGAATGAAGATCAGAAAAAATTTAGTAAAATATGTAAAGTATATGTAAATTCTGCTAAATTCTCCAACTGGACATAGCAACTGAGCTGAGAGAAATATCTTTCTATGCTGCCAAAATATCTTCAGGAGTGTGATGATATCAAAACAGCAAAGGACACACGTGTGAAATGTTTTAGCCAATGCCAGGGAGGGTAGTTGAGTTTACATCCCACACACTGTTTCAGCAAGGTGCATCAAACCGATGCCATAAAAAACATCTTTACAGGAATTCTACATGTAGCAACAAAAGAACAGACAGATCTTGAAGTTTATGCAGCAGACACTGGATGATGGCCAAACACAACAATCAGAGCAGCTTCACCAGGAGCAGAGTTTTAGAGACTGGTTCAGAGCATTTCTAAACACCTCGGCTCAGTTTGGTGTGCCCAGTCTGCGGTAAAAATGAACCTGTTGAATGAGTTTTGACGAAGGAAATCTGGTGAAGCTGATGGAGCCATAGAGAGCCGAGGCTCAGCAATGCACACAAATGAGGATTGTTAAGCCACAGAATGACAAGGATGATCATACTGACTTTTGTGCACTGCAGACAGAAAGGAAGTGAACATTTTCATGTGAAAATACAAAACTGTCATTGTGTTTTTGGGTGTTTGTATATAACTGTTTGAAAACACTTGGGCTCCATCGTTACTTAGATGGCAGAAACGCTGCTACTGCACATGACCACCGTGGTTGGAGTGAATAGTTGTTCTGCACATGCTCAGTAGAAGGACAATAACAACAATATTCCCTCCAGGGTGTCATGACTCCCAGTCCATATTCTCCTGGAACTTGGTAGTTTTACAGTCACAGATAGCAAGCCACCTTGGTTCTCTGATGGAGTTTTCATGTCGGGCCTCTGGTCGCCACCAGACAAAAAATGTCTGCAAACCTCCACGGGGTTTATTTCAGTGGGTCTATCTCTGTTTTTGAGAGTTTCTGTTGTGATCGGGTTTAAAGAATGGTGGGTGAACCAGACGCTCTCTCCTGACTCATCAGTGTCGTATCGCTCCAGCCAATCAGCGGCCTGCCGTCTGCCAAGGTCACATTCGCCTTAGCTCACTTGGAACCTTGACTGCGCAGGTACCATGAAAGGACCTGGTAGTGGGACAAACGTGTAGTGGAAAAGCACCAATAGAAAGTAGTCACGTCGAGTAAGGTGAAGGAGGAAGTAGTGGAATGATGATTAAGGGTACTCCAGCTCTGATCCTTCACTCGCTTGATAATCTTTCTCTGCAGATTAACATTAATTTGCTCACATAACTGTTAGGCTATGTTTCACTTTGGCTTAATTTTCTCCCTGAATGTTACCTGGTGTCTCCTCACCCCTCTCAGGTGACTCTGATCCCGACCCATGACACTGAGGTGACCCGGGAGTGGTACCAGCAGACCCACGAGAGGCAGCAGGACCTGAACATCATGGTACTGGCCTCCAGCAGCACTGTGGTCATGCAGGATGAGTCCTTCCCCGCCTGCAAAATTGAGTTCTGAGCTTGACGAGCTTTGCCTCCTGCCACCCCTCCCACCACCACCACCACCGCTACGCCCTCTTCATCTGGAGGTCGCGCTCTCTGCTTCTTCACAGATTCTTGCTCTCTTAATGTACCGGCTTCAAACGCCAGATTCCTTTAGCCTTAGTCAAAGTCAAAACTTTAAGGGTCTACGCTTATCATCAAGCAAATAGAACTGTACTTTTATGCTTTCTTCCATAAGTTAAATGTCTGTACTAACACATTCCCTAAACTAGCAGCAAATGTGGTAAAACAACAACAACAACAAAAAACCTGAACAAATGTTATCTGATGACATGCTCACACCTGACAGCTTCTTTTGTCACATATCCAGCAGATAGACAGACATCACCCTCTGACTCACAGCTTGTCTAGACACTTGTCACAATTCATTGATTTAGTGGCCAAACCAGGTGCCAAAAAACAAGAATACTCACCAGAGTTTGAACGCGACCAATTGGAGACCACTCCTTCATCGTCTTCAAGACTCTGAAGCGTTTCTTGATTTGAGACTTTGTTTTCCGCCAAGTCGAAGCTCATCTGCTCTCGCTACAGTAAATGTTGGGAATTTATTCAGTGGACACATAAATCATCGATGTGATGTAATGAACACAAGGTTCCTTCTCGTTTTCACGGGGTGAAGTTTCCGGACGTGCCCGGAGTCACCACCGTTTCAACTCTTTTCTTATCGGCTTACACGGCTTCAGCTGCTGCATGGCGCTTGCGTTTTTAGACTCGGACTCCTCAGAGAGAACTTCGTATGGTCAGTCGTTTCTTTAGCCAGCCTTCAAGTGTGGAATGCGGTATAGCCTAGATATGTTTATTACACTGTTTGGCTGTCTCTGCTCACATAAAAAAAAAAAAAAATGTAGGCGCTGGGTAAAGGGACGATACTTCTATGTTGATCACGTCTCTGCTGGCTGTAACAGTTCTTTAAGTCTTTCTCACAGTGTTCATTGGTTCTATTCCAGTGTCCTGTAAATGTTTCATCTCGATAGATTACGTTGAGTTTTGTGGCGATGCTGTAGATTAAAGGGACGCAGCATTTTCTGGATTGAAATTTGTGTCATTTCCTCCTGTTGAGCTACATCGTCGCGTCTGTTGGCGTCACACAGCAAACAAAGGAGCCTGAGACAAATGTAGCAGCCAGTGCTCCTCTGCTAGCCCCCCCGGGAGGGAACTGCAATATTTGTATTTACGATCGGGGGGAGTTTTCCCACAGAAACAGATGCGTGAGGTGCGCTACAGGAGGCCTCGTTCACGTGCCTTTAGCTTGTGGGTTGTTGGAGGATATTCTGTCAGACATTTTTGAAGCAGGGTAAATGAAAAAAAACAAAAACAACCAAGGACCAATCAGTTCACACCCACGATCCAAACCGTTTCCTTCGACTTCAATTTACACTTCGATTCCACTTCCTGAAATAACGCTCTCCAACCGGTTTGAATGTTCTCTCCAAAAGAATTGCACCAAATAGGAAAGCACTTTCTTCGAGGAGGGAGTGACGTCGCGGTTACAGGTGGTTTTATTAGTCCGTCGATGAAGCACAGATTTTGTGTCGTAGCATATTTTACCTTTTCAGTTAGGAAATGGTCCTCTGGACCGAGTGTCCAGAGAGGAGTTAATCCCAGAGTAATGTTTCTAGAATGAGCATGACTGTGATGAGTATGTTTGCACTGGATGCTGTTAAAACTTAGAAATGTTTGAAGAGTAGCTGTTTCTTTGTAGTTTATGAGAAGTTATGCAGCATGAGTTGTTCTTAAGGTTTGATGTGAAATTATGAGATCGTATTCGATTCATTGTTTAACTCACTATTTAATATTTGTTCTGGCTTTAAATTTAAAAATGTTCTGCTGTGAAGCTAATTCTTTTTTTTCCCGTTGAGTGTTTCTCGCAAAAGCACTGAAATCAGACATAAAATCACGTGGAAATGGAAAAAAGAAATTCTATAAGCTCCTCATTGACATTATATTCATTTGAAATAGTCTTTTAGAATCATTGGTTTTCAAAGTGTGGTGCGGGGCTCCTCTGGGGTCCCAACTGACTTATGGGTGAAAAACAACACAACTTACCAGCTGGATGGTGCGTCCGAGTTTATGTTACAAATTAATTTGTAATAGAAGGTAGAACTGGTAATTATTTGAAGAAATCTTGCATATTTTACTAACTTTGCTGTATGAGGCAAAAGCCAGTTGCGCACTGTCAGCATTGCGTACACACACTTCCAAATCTCCCATGATGCATCACTCAGCACTATCTATGAACTTGATTGTCAGTTTTTTCCCTGAGGGTGATGAAGCCATGACCTGCCCTACTCTGAATCTGCGGGTCGTGATGAGGTACATTTGGGTCAATTATACAGAAATGATGTGTCAATGGGCAAATACTACAGACGGATTGTCACTGTCATCCGACATCCCACTGTGTCTAAAACAAATGCAACAAAAAGATGCTTTTTTATTACAGATGGATCCTAAAATCTATTAATATTAATCTTTATTGACTTCAACAAATCTGTTACTAATTTGTATTTGAGTCCTTCTTCACTTTGAAAACCTCTGATTTAAATAAAACTATGAATGTGAGGTGGAAATCATAGAATCTTTTTTAATGAGATGGGAGTCCTGAGTTTTGATGGTGAGATACAGGGTTGGTGTAATGCATTTTGTTTTTGTTCTGAAGCTTGATTTGAAGCTAAGAGACGGACAGGCGAGGATCTCCAAAGATCAGTTGACCTTAAAAGCAGGGCGGCTCTTCCATAGTCGCCACAAAATCTCGCGAGAACCAGTGCCAATTTCTTTTCCTGTGAAGCCTGCCCATACCTCTCCCTACCTCTCTATACCTCTCCATATCTCTCCATACCTCGCCACCGCTCCGCCTGCTCTCCCTTTGCTTCAAATCAAAGAGGGCAAGGTCACCGCTGAACGTCCCTCTTCTCTTCTCCTCATGAAACGCTCTGCGAAAACCTCGATATGAATCTCAGCCGACATTTTTCTTTCCTTTTCTAATCCCTCCAGACGGGAGAATCGGATGCAGGTTGTATATTAAACAGCTGGTTATGCACATGTACACAATGATTCTGTGAAGGACACAGCGGAGACTTTGTATTGTACGCATCGGATGTGGCGGGACGGCAGTTAGCAGACCCCACCACACCCCACCCACCCCCAACAAAACACCTCGAGAGTTTCTTCGAGGACGTTAGCAAGAAAGCTGTGAATCCGCTCAACACTGAAACTGTATGACTGTATAGAGACTGAATGCACTGAAACAGGAGATATATTTTTCTGAATGTAGAGTTGGTACTACCACATGAATGCTGCTGGATGAAAAACAACAGATTAAAAAAAAAACAACACACACACATATAAACATTAAAAAAATAATACTTGAACAGTGAGATAAAGTCAAGCCAGAGGCGAGAGAGCAAGCTCTGCTCTGACCAAAGGTCAACTGACCAAAGGTCACTGCAGTTTTCCAAAGAAAAGAAAAGGTTTGATTATTTTTTGAAGAGAAAGCAGATGAAATCTTACAAGGAACCAGAGAAACAACACTCACGAACTGCAGCTGCAACTTTTTCCTCTTCCTGATGAAGACTTGAAACACATGCAAACGCCATACCAGTGAAAATTGAATATAAACCGCAATAGAAACAAGAAACCGAGGCCGATCCAACAACCTATCCTACAGAAAACTGCTAAAACAAACACAAACTGACAAGATACAGAAAGGTAACAAACAAACAACATAAACAAAAAAAAGATAACAGAAAATGTGACTTTCAGTTTAATTTAATCTCCATCAAAGATCAGCATATGGTGTCATCGTCCATCTAATCTCTCTGCATGTGATTTATTTAGTTATAATGCTGAATGTAATTGTTTAACATGGAAATAATAGTAAATAAATATATGAAAAAAGTACAATGCTATTTTAAAGAGGTATATTTGAAAAAAAAAAAAAAAAAGCTCATTGTCTTAACTGGTACTGAAATGACCTACAGTAATATAATACTGGGCTGTGCTTTTCTTGTTTGCCCTATAACATGTTGTTAAGAAGACGCTGTATTGGTAGTTCTGTTTAACTCTCTCTCTCTCTTTCTCTCTCTCTCTCTTTTTGCATTGTATTAATCTTGATTACCTTTTTCTTCCTCAGCGCAATATTCAATATCTCTCTGTCTCTTTAACCGGTAAAACTAGAACTACTGCAGATTCATTGTAAAGGGAAACAGCCTGGTGATCATCAATTAAAGTCCATCTAAATCCTGTCGGCTGCTCCTGGAGTTTGTCTTTTGGGAAACGGGTACATCCACACCTTTATTCATAGCATTATCAAGGATTCTAGTTTAAAGGAAAGCATCAACCTCCACAACACGACAACTTTTCAAGTGAAAATGCATCGTTTTCGTTTCAGAAATGTTTTTGCTTTGGTTATTATGCGTTTTCTGTCAGACTCATGAAAGATCTTTTAATATGAAGTAATAACAACTGAAATATTCTCCAACATACTGCATGTATACTCATCCCTCAAAATACTTCATTTCTTCTTTTTTTTTTTATGGGTTGAACCTTGCACCAGTTTGTCACGAAATAAATGTGCTTCATTTACAAATGTCATATCTCATATTGCACTAATAGTGGCAAATAAATCAGTCATATCCTTAAAATGTTTATTCTGTCAGTGGGAGGCTTTTTTTTCATCTGTCTCAAATATATTTCAGAATCTGGCAGCAGAGGGAGACTCGGCTGGAACAAGAAGGTCAATATAAGGAAGACGCGCAGACCCCATAGGTCAGGCGTGTCAAACCAAATAAAAATGATTCAATGAGCTGGTAACACAGTTGGGAAATTCCCACTTCCAAGTTGGGAGGGTTGAAGTTACAAGAAGAAACAGCAAACATGTTAAAATTTTGTAGCCGCTAACAATATCCAGTGAATACGTTCCCTCACGTTGAGGCACAACTCTTTCTGGTAATTTTCTCACTAAACTCAACTCAATTATCCTAAATGGGCTAAAATCTCCAGACAGCAACTTGAATAGATGACATCAGCTCACCTGCTTTTCAGTAATGCCACAGGTGTTGTGGGACATCAGCAACATGTGTTTCTTGGAAAGTTTTCTGACTTTCTTATTGGGAATTTCTGAGATTCCATGTACTTTTCAGGAAAGTCCTCACTTCCTGGTTACTTCATGGTTTCTTCCTGTTTCTTCCTGGCTACTTCCTGGTTACAGGCACCCAACCAAAGACACACTATACGGAGACGCCTCTGACACGGTGCTGCCTGCTGGAGCTGACTTCGTCTTGGACGTGCATTTATTTCTACTGAGGAACATGTAGAAATAATCATCACTCCCTGAATTTTCATACATAAAACATGATTGTTAATGCTGAGATACTTTGTATTATGCTTTTTTACAAAGACTGACATATGATATGGCATGTTTACATTTAGAAACAGAGAGCATGAGAGAAATAAAAAAAGGGAGCGAGAGACAGAGACAGCCGTGATATACACACTAATAAAGCAATCTTGTCTTCATGTGCTGTGAGTATATTTAATTCAATGGACCTATTTCAGGCACACACACACACATCAGTATTTTTTCCTGTTGGACTAAATGTTCACCAAAACAATCTTTGTGTGTGTGTGTGTGTGTGTGTGTGTGTGTGAGAGAGAGAGAGAGAGAGAGAGAGAGAGAGAGAGAACCAGTGAAAGGGAAGTTGACATATTCAATCATTTCATCACATGTAAGAAGTGGAGAAGTGAGTATGCATCAAAGGAGAAGAGTTGCACAAACAAGGGAGAGATACAGGGAGAATCAGAGCAGCCTGATGATGCTCACAGCTCGATGGAACATATCAAATATAAACACAGCATCGGGCCGAAGTTCACTTTCAGGGAAAGGTTGAAAAACGTCCACTGGTCGGCTCTCTTCAGCCTTCTTAACTTGTTGTTTACAAAATATGGACAAAGTTGCTCATTCTGCGTCAATTCCCGTTGACTTTGGTGCTAGCAGAGAATGAGGTGCCCCATCCAATATGGCGGGAACGCTGCCTGGATCACTCTCCAGCACGAAACGAAGCATCTATATGGGTACGTCCAAAATGTCCCTCATATCCACTTATCTATTGACTTTTCCTTCACCCCAGAAGTGTTTTGTGTAGCGGCCATGATAAGGACTGTCTGAATTCTCAATAATCAAAGAAAAGGAGGCACGTTGCTTCCTTTAGAGCAGGGGGCTTAAACTCCGGTCCTCGAGGGCAGCAGCCCTGAATGTTTTCCATGTCTCCCTCCCCTGATGGTTTATCACCACATTCAGCACAAAGCCAGATAACGAGCTGTTCATTGCAATCAGCTGTGCAGGGAGACATGCAAATCATGCAGGGCCGCAGCCCTCGAGGACCGGAGTTTGAGACCCCTGCTTTAGAGCCTCCTTTAACATAGGAACCACTGATGCTTCATTTAGAGCCTCCTTTAGCCTCGGATAGCACTGATGCATCCTTTAGCAAAGGAGGCAAGCTCATGCTACCCCGCAATTCCTTGCGGAGACAACATTTACAGGGACTGGCTCATCCGAGTGTTTAGGGAAAATCACAATGTCGGAAAAAGGAACAGATCATGTAATTTACCAAAGCAATAATCTGCATTGAACCCAAAAGTGAAAGTGTCCAACTGCCACACAAACGTGATCGCCTTTCACTAACTCCTTTAGGAAGCCACCTAACACCTTTCCTTAAGTCCTGTAGGAAGCCTCCTAACATCCTTACTTTAGGAAGCCTCCTAAAATCTTTCCTTAACCCCATGACATCATCCAGGAGTTAACCCTTAGATGCACAGGTGGGGTCAAAAATGACCCCAGGGGTTGTTATTCTTCAACATCTTTAAAATGAAAAGTTGTAGTATCTTCATATTCCAAGTATTCCTCAAAAAACATGTTTGTGACGAGGCCATTTGCATTTTTATTTATTTTTTCATAAATTTTAAGAAATTGCAGTTTTTGTATCACGACCCCACTCTTGCACAAGTGGGGTCAGAAATGACCCCAAGCAGTTCCTATGGAATCTTCTATGAAACTTAATTCTTAGCAACTCTAACAGTCCCACATCTGATATCATCTCACACATCTAATGCAACTTTGACTGTCAGTACTGTCCCACTTACACATCATACATGTAAGTATTATCTCCATTTATGAACTTCCATGGACAGATTATGATGTGTGATCAGATTAGTGATCAGATTAGCCTACTTTGTTATTAGCTAACAGTGTTGTATTTAGGTAGGTAACACAGTATTGTGTTCGCTAACAGTAGCCAACTGTATTGTTAGCTGCATCTATATAATTTATAGTTTTCTGTGCATTCATTGTCCCTTCTAATGTTTTTTTTTTTTAATATATCTAAAGTAACATGGCTGCTAGGACACCAGCGATGATCCCTGTGGACTTTCCATACAAATGATCCAGGACAGATTGGATGAAGTGCCCATCAGAGGCATTGACTCAGAATGTGACATGTCAGATGTAGAGGACCCAGACTGTTGTCCCCCACTGAACAAGGCCAGTCAGACACAGAGGAGTCTTCTGATGAGTCCTCAGAAGAAGAAATGGATATTGTGTCCAACAGAATGAGCCGCTAAGGCTCTTACTGGGCAGAGTTATCGCCCAGCCAGGCTAAAACACCACGGCACAATATTCCAGGTTGTCAGCCAGGGCCTGCTCCTGGGTTTAGTACTGTCTCCCCAATAGATGCAAGGAAGCTGTTCATGTCTGATAATATAATTGAAGAGGTGCTGATGGAAGTGAGAAGAACTGGGATGTACCAGTCTGTATGTTTTTTAGGAGTCCTCTACATAACCCATCCGTCCTGGACCAGTTGTATGACAAGGTCCACAGGGCTCCTCGCTGGCCTCCTAGCAGCCATGTTACTTTAGATAAATAAATAGAAAGATTAGAAAGGACAATGTTTAAAATGCACAGAAAACTATAAATCATATAACAATACAGTTGGCTACTGTTAGCGAACACAATACCGTGTTATCTACCTAAATACAATACTGTTAGCTAACAACAAAGTAGGCTAATCTGGTCACTAATTTGATCACACATCATAATCTGCCAATGAAAAATAAGCTCATAAATGGAGATAATACTTACATGTTCTTACATGTTGCTGTGTAAAAATGACCTCCAGGGTGGTGAGACTGCTGACATCAGATGTTTAAGTGGGACAGTATTGACAGTCAAAGTTGCATCAGATGTGTGAGATGATATCAGATGTGTATGTGGGACTGTCAGAGTTGCTAAGAATTAAGTTTCATAGAAGATTCCATAGGAACTGCTTGTGGAAGAGTGGGGTCATGATACAAAAACTGCAATTTCTTAAAATTTATGAAAAAATAAATAAAAATGCAAATGGCCTCATGTCACAAACATGTTTTATGAGGAATACCTGGAATAGGAAGATATTAGAACTCTTTATTTGAAAGATTTTGAAGATAGCAACCCCGGGGTATATTGCCAAAACACATTGATTTGAATTGGGGTCATTTTTGACCCCACTTGTGGACGAGTGTAAGTTCTGGTAGGTTGTGCATCCAAGGGTTAAGGTAAAGTCCATAGATAAGGAGAAAGGAGAGACATTTTGGACGTACCCTATGTTGGGACCATTATGTCCTCATATGGATCACTATTTATGTTTTGGTTGGCTATCGATAATGATTAATAATGATCAAAGATAGTTATTAATAATGTTGAAATTTAATCTGATCTGTATCAGAACCTCGGAGCTCCACCTGTCTAAACAGGAAATGATAGCCAATTCAGTTATATCAGTCTCATAAGATATACTAAACAGTTAATCAGGAATTTGAATTAATAGTTAAATTAATTACAATTACCAGAATTAACAGTAAAGCTTGAAGGATTTTGGAGTTCTTAACACAGAAGAGGTCGACATTTCATTCACCTTTGTGCTCATTAATAAAACAGCAAGTATGATTCCAAACATTATATTTATTAACAATGAAAGCAAATAAAACACAGATTCTAACTACCTATATACAGCTTGGTGTGTGTAGGTGCATGTGTGTGTGTGGAGAGAGAAAGAGAGAGTTGGATGGAGTGTGTGTGTGTGAGACGTGTGATGGAACTACAAAACAAGATGGCGGATCACAAGAAACTACATTCCAAATGGAGGTTGTCAGAGAACACGAGGTCTGTCCTTTACAGCTCGGCCATGTGCTGATAGCAATGGAACAATAGAAGCTAGCCGTAGCATCTGCTTCTGTGTGTCTCTGCTAAAGGACCATTTCTAGAATGAGTTGATGTGACTGCGATTTGTCTTGTAAAACGTCAGGAGTCGTCAGATGGTGTTCAGTTACTGTGTGATGTTGTCTTTGATGTGATATGTGTAGGATTGCGAGTTAACAAGTTAGTAAAGCAGATTAGCATGCAGACCCTGTGTCTGTGGCAGAGCTAACAGTGGTTTACAAGTTGATAACGGTGCCTAATATCATTATCATCAGAACGCGATCACTGTAACAGAATCAACACATCTTCATAAAGTTAAACAGTTCTATGCATAGCATCAAGTTTAACTAATCTCAGGTAATGCCCAGTTGTTACCACTTCCTTGGAAGAGTTCAGTTGTCGTGCTGGAGGGAAGCTGGTGTCTTCTCCTGTAGTTAGCACCTCCTGCTAGCTGTGGTTGCTGGTTCTGCAGGCTGAGAAGAAGAAGGTGGAGTTGATGTTTCAGGAGCTGTCCTTCTTTGCAGCGCCTGGTTGTCCCTTTGTTCAGACTGAGGAGCTGGTCGCTCAGGTCTGTGATGGCTTTCCTGCTTGTTCAGGAAAAACACAAAGAAGTTCTGTGAGAGTCCCTGGTCCCGTCCTGGAGGAACCGGTTGGTTTCCCTGGAGATCAGACTCTGGGTGCTGGTCTCTGGATCAGGGGAAGGTCTGGCCCTCGTGGTCAGGTCAGCAGATGAGTTAAGGAGTGGAGGCGTCTGGTTGCCGGCCTGTCGTGTTAGCTGTGTGCTAACGCTGGATGAGCTGCTCCTCTAGCAACTCACCTCCTTGGAGTTTGCTTTTGCAAGAGTCTCTTCGAATGGAGGCTGGGTGAAAGCCTTTTGTCCACGTGTGACTTCAGAGGTGTCGAAGCCTGAGAGCTTCAACCAATCAGTGACTGGCTGATTGCATGGGGGGAGAGTCTTGTGAGCAGAAAGGGGGGGTGGAAGGTCCTGGAGAATGTCCCCCCTTCCCCACTCTAGGTGTGAAAGGCCATCACATTCCTGGGTCAGAATTCATGTCATGACTGCGTCTCATGACAAATGAATATTGTCTCTCCCCAGAAATGAACAAACTTTCTGTGGTCCTGCAGATCCCAACATCCCCCCTGTGTCTTCAGAAGCAGACTCGATGTGTGATTCTGAGGACACACACGTTCAGTCCACAGAAGAGAAAGTTCATTCATCATTTCATCAGTTCATTCATGTGGTAACATCTGGACATTTGGTAACCAACTGGGCATTGTTGGTACTATCTATCTCTGCTATGCAAGAGTAGTACAAAACAATCCTTCAGGTTATGGAACAAAATTCAGATAAACCACAATGATACTGTCATGATGTAAAATAACTAACTTGTTTCCCCCTAGGTGTTAGTGAGACACAGGGTTGTTCGTTAGAATGGGTTAAGGTGAGAAGGAGGAGAGGTGTCACCTTGATGAGAGCTGCATGGAAACGCATGTATATGACTATGTGTAAGTCATAATGAGTCCTAACTAGTGTTTCAAACTAGCTATGTGTCTGACAAGGTTGTGCACAAAATATAATCCAAGTGTACTTGTTAAGTGGACAGTGGTGTTTTGACTCCAATCAGAAGTTAGGCTTACCAAGTTAATAGCAGGGTGTCTTGCTATTACTGTTTAGGGACGGAGTTTCTGCTGCTGCTGACAACTCAAGTCTGCCTAACTGCAGGAAGCAAGGTGGCTACATTGGATTAGCATTTGTGTTGATGTCGGTGCAGGGATGGGCTATGAGGAGCTCTGGAGCGTCTGTGGTTTGCTCGGGGCTCCGGGCGGTAACGCTCCTGGTTGTGGGAGACAGAGAGACGGTCGGAGGCGTTGTCCCTGTCTGAGAAGTCCTGACTGTGCCTGGAACTGTCAGAACTGTCAGAGTGGGCGTCGCTGTCAGACCGGTCACTGTGCACGTATTGGTTTTGAGTCAGAATCTCCCAGTATGGTCTTCTGCAGCTTCTGTTCTGAGCATGGCCATCTCTAGGCAGCTGTGGGATGCAGCGGTTACGCTTCTGGGTTCCCTGCTGTCTTTTCACACCCCCCCTCGACCTGTTGTGAGAGGGGTGTGGGGGAGAACATCTGTTTGACACTGTAGGATTGGAACTGGCAGGTTCAGATGGTTTTGCGATGATTTTGGAAGTGACAGCAGTTTCCCAGACTGCTTGTGTGATCTTCCTGAGTTCATGCATGGATGGAATACCTTTAAGTGTCATGAGTGCAACGTGAACACGTATGGAAGGGTGCAGGTTACGCAAGAACATGGATTTGAACTTTGGGTTCTCTTCCAAGCCCGGTGCGTTTCTACCCTGAAAGTACGTGTGTCTCAAACGTTGATAAAAATCCCTGGGATTTTCAAGACGTGAATGTTTAATTTGGAGAGCTGCAACTATACAGTCCGTTTCGTCAACGGCAGAAGAAAATTCTTCCGTCATCGCTTGGCGAAGCTGAGTGTAGTTGTCTTGCACACTGGGAGGTTGTGTTTAGATAAACTTATGGACCGCTCGTGAGCTGGTTTTCTGCAAAAAGAGAATCCTTTCCCTGTCGGTGGCGTGTGGAAGATCAACTAGATGAGTGTCTAACTCTCTCAAATAATCCTCAATATGTTGATCAGAGTTGTCTGGATCAAATATTGGCATGTCTTCTGCTAAAAATGTCAGCTCTTTAAAACAAGGGAACTTGGATTTCCTCTCTGATAAAGACAGGACTAAATTAGCATTTGAAAAGGTATGGCTTGGCTCACATACCTCAGGTCTGGGAGGTGTGTCGGGGGGAGCTGTGAAGCAGCTGACCCCCCTTCTCCTGTTGACCTGGGAGTCACAAGATGGATGAGAGGGACTTTGATCAGAGAATCTGGAAGATAATCTTACTGTCTCCTCAAAATCTGAGTCGGAAAACTGGGAAGTCAAGTCATTGTTGTCTCTGTCTGTTGACAGACAGGTTGCAAATGACTGGAGTCCCAAAGACATTGGCTCGGTTGGGACAGATTTCACCGTCTGTGGGGATCCCTGCTCCTCTTCCACAGAGGATGAATCTGAAAAACCAGAGTCACATTGGCTGGAAGATCTGACTGGGGTTAGATTCTCTGATCTAAGCCTGAACAGTTCTTCTCTTTGTGAGCAGAGTTCTGACTCTGCTGCATGTAGATCTTTTAAGTAGTGTAATGCTTTTCTACTTGCCGTTCCAGCTTCATGGAGGAGAGAAGCATTTTGCACTTTTAAAAGTTCTACTTCCTTTTCTAAGTCTGCTTTAATTTTACAGGCGAGGGTGGTTTGCCTATGAAAGATTAGAAGCAAACATCTCAACAATGAGCCATGGGATGCAGTCTGTGCATTACCAGAACCATTAATTAGAGAGATTATCTCTTCATTGCATTCAGCCAGACTCAATCTGCCAATGAGTTCCGTGAAACCAGGTTTCAAGCTTTTTGCAACTGAAGCGATCAACTCGTCCAAATTATTGATTTCCATTGTTTCAAAAGGGATGCTGATGATGAGGCTAAGATTAAGTTATCGTTTGAAAACTTAAATGTGTGTTTATGGAGTTGTCTAGCAGACACCATAAAATGTTCCTGTGGTTAGCCTGATCAAAGGATTGTTCTTCTCTATGTGGTGAGGGGGACCCCCTGTGGAGAGAGAGCTTCACACACACAGATAAGATCAGGTAGGAATTTACGATTGTAAATGCGTACCAGGGTTAAAACATACACTAACTAAAATGCATGGCAGCATCAGTCAGGAAAAGTTTTAACTTTAACTCAAGCTGGAATTTGGGAATAACAGCGAGGTAAAAACTTCACAGTGCTTTTGGTCACTGTGGCTAAAAGTCTCTTATGCTGATATGCGTTGGCAGTATCAGCTGATTCTCACTCACTCTTCAAGTATCACACGGCCGGTGGCACTGATGTGATAAGTTTCAGGACAATGGAATCACCAACTTTGCTTCTAGTTGCATTGAATGGGTGTCATTCGAATGCTAATGTTTCACTGCAGGGCAGTAACTTGGAAGACATCAGCTGGAGCCGCAACTCCAGTGTAACTCAAAGGGCTTATTTACTCACACACTGTCTCTCAATTTTGATTCAGCTGTGAATAAAACAATTTTCACCACATCGTACTTTTGTGAGTACGGCTGGATGTCTACTGCGGTAGCAGGAAGACAATGGTGGATGTGAAAGCTTTGGGAGATTTCACACCGGAATCAGAGATTTTTTGGTTTGTACCAAAGTGTATGCTGATATTAATATTGCACAAATATGAATGAAAGTCGACTTTGCTATGCCCTCGGGCGGGGCGCCATTATGTTGGGACCATTATGTCCTCATATGGATCACTATTTATGTTTTGGTTGGCTATCGATAATGATTAATAATTATCAAAGATAGTTATTAATAATGTTGAAATTTAATCTGATCTGTATCAGAACCTCGGAGCTCCACCTGTCTTAACAGGAAATGATAGCCAATTCAGTTATATCAGTCTCATAAGATATACTAAACAGTTAATCAGGAATTTGAATTAACAGTTAAATTAATTACAATTACCAGAATTAACAGTAAAGATTGAAGGATTTTGGAGTTCTTAACACAGAAGAGGTCGACATTTCATTCACCTTTGTGCACATTAATAAAACAGCAAGTATGATTCCAAAAATATATTTATTAACAATGAAAACAAATAAAACACAGATTCTAACTACCTATATACAGCTTGATGTGTGTGGGTGTGTGTGTGTGTGTGTGGAGAGAGAAAGAGAGAGAGAGTTGGAGGGAGTGTGTGTGTGTGACGTGTGATGGAACTACAAAACAAGATGGCGGATCACAAGAAACTACATTCCAAATGGAGGTTGTCAGAGAACAGGAGGTCTGTCCTGGGTCTCCACCATGTGCTGATAGCAATGGAACAATAGAAGCTAGCCACAGCATCTGCTTCTGTGTGTCTCTGCTAAAGGACCATTTCTAGAATGAGTTGATGTGACTGCGATTTGTCTTGTAAAACGTCAGGAGTCGTCAGATGGTGTTCAGTTACTGTGTGATGTTGTCTTTGATGTGATATGTGTAGGATTGTGAGTTAACAAGTTAGTAAAGCAGATTAGCATGAAGACCCTGTGTCTGTGGCAGAGCTAACAGTGGTTTACAAGTTGATGACGGTGCCTAGTATCATTATCATCAGAACGCGATCACTGTAACAGAATCAACACATCTTCATGAAAGTTAAACAGTTCTATGCATAGCATCAAGTTTAACTAATCTCAGGTAATGCCCAGTTGTTACCACTTCCTTGGAAGAGTTCAGTTGTCGTGCTGGAGGGAAGCTGGTGCCTTCTCCTGTAGTTAGCACCTCCTGCTAACTATGGTTGCTGGTTCTGCAGGCTGAGGAGAAGAAGGTGGAGTTGGTGTTTCAGGAGTCCTTCTTACAGCTCCTGGTTGTCCCTTTGTTCAGACTGAGGAGCTGATCGCTCAGGTCTGTGATGGCTTTCCTGCTTGTTCAGGAAAAACACAAAGAAGTTCTGTGAGAGTCCCTGGTCCCGTCCTGGAGGAACCGGTTGGTTTTCCTGGAGATCAGACTCTGGGTGCTGGTCTCTGGATCAGGGGGTGGTCTGGCCCTCGTGGTCAGGTCAGCAGATGAGTTAAGGAGTGGAGGCGTCTGGTTGCCGGCCTGTCGTGTTAGCTGTGTGCTAACACTGGATGAGCTGCTCCTCTAGCAACTCACCTCCTTGGAGTTTGCTTTTGCAAGAGTCTCTTCGAATGGAGGCTGGGTGAAAGCCTTTTGTCCACGTGTGACTTCAGAGGTGTCGAAGCCTGAGAGCTTCAACCAATCAGTGACTGGCTGATTGCATGGTGGAAGAGTCTTGTGAGCAGAAAGGGGGGGTGGAAGGTCCTGGAGAATGTCCCCCCTTCCCCACTCTAGGTGTGAAAGGCCATCACATTCCTGGGTCAGAATTCATGTCATGACTGCGTCTCATGACAAATGAATATTGTCTCTCCCCAGAAATGAACAAACTTTCTGTGGTCCTGCAGATCCCAACACCTATATATCCATGTATCGAACAGGAGAGGGAGACACAGCTGGATCAGGGAGGGTCATACAAGGCATAGAAGGTCAGATGAAAGATAAAGAGACGCTTGGCCTTTCATCAGAAGTTGGGCCGCCTTCGATTTCCCCCAGGCATCTTTGTCCATGGAGACGACGGGCTCGATGGTCTCTGAAAGAAAATACTCCCCGAGGAGAAAACAGGACAATGATGGACATCCTCCTGAATCTCTCTGGTTTTACCTTGTGCCATCTTCCTGTATGAACCCGCCCCGCTGATCTCAGGGGCTTTTTTACGATCAACGTCAGGTTACCAGCAGATCTTGAACTGCCACATCACACAGAAACACCCCACCTTCCCCTCCAGCAGTGACCCTGATGACACTGTGAAGGTGTGAGAGGACCGCTTCCTACTGGAGGAGGACAATTCTACCATTACAATGAGTAATAGTTACCCTCTCCTGCTGCCCTTTCCTCCCACTGCTCTCTGCTCATACTTTTATATTTAATGCAGGATCTGGGGGGAGGGCGCACATGATCATAGTTGAAACATGTACATGTACATGTTGAAAATAAACTAGAGGAGATGTTACTTCATCTGCTGGATGAACTAACACAGAGGTCTGCAACCTTTATGACCAAAAGAGCCGTTTTTCTGACTTTCCACCGAATCAAATTTAAGTTGAGCCACAAAAACACCTTCAACCCTTCAAAGTGAGGCTCATACAGCTTATGAAGTTCAAATGTAATGTTTACAAAAACTATCTTATCTTCCATTTATGAAGCTTCAATTACAATAGATTTTTTTTGTGTGTGCCAATTTTGATAATACTGTAATTGCCACCCAGTTCAGCACCTTGGATAGCTGCAAGAGCAGGAACCGGATGTGGGAATTTGATGTGTTCCCTGTTGCATGGAACTCCCGCAGAATGGCCTCAGAATGGATAGGAATATCATGATGCAAGTCCACTCAGTGTCTCGTCTGTCATGGTGTTCTGAAGGTTTGTTTTCAAGTGATGTAAACAGCTGAATGAGTGTTCATTCAGCACAGGCAGTGGACACGGGCATTGTTTGGAGAACCTTCACCACAATTTGCTTGTGCGTTGTCAACAACAATCCCTTGCGCCGTTGATCCGCAGCTTCACCGTCGTTCTGGCAAGGGAGGCTAATGTGGGTAAGGTGCCTTGCCCAAGGACACAACGACCATGATTCATATAGAGCGGGATTCAAACTGTCAACCCTCCGGTTATTGGCTGACCGACGACCATTGGCTGAGTGACAATCGCCTCTATAATGGCAATTATTGGCCTTTATGTTCGGGTTCAATGAATTGGATTAAAAAACAAGTGGACTCAGCATGTTTAGCCTATTACACACCAGCATCTTTATTATCCCCTTCCCAAAAAACAAAAAAAAATGGCACTTTAAAAAATGTTTCCCTTCACACCTTCAAAAAACATGTACGGACAGTGTGTTACAGGACTCCACCTGGCGGCTCCACTGGTAGGTGTCATTTTTTGTTTTTGTCATGGAACCAACCCATGTGCAAACAATATGCTAAACAATGGCGAGTACACGAACATTCGTATGGACAGATGACGTTGGAATATCGCAGTGACTGAATCATAAAACCATAAAGACCCGGGAGGACATGGAGTGGGCGTCTTGACACAACAGAGGCAAACATTGTTTACCACGGCAGTGGTGCACATGCACGGTAGCAGCACTTTCACCATCTACTCAGTACAGAGCCCCAGAGTTTCCACAAAGTGTTATACTCCCCTGTTTACACAGTATTTTTTAAAAGGTTTCACCTTGCCAAGCATTTTAAAAAATTCACGTTTTCACCACCATTGTTGTGAAGTTGGATCTCAAATGAAAGATCCAGAACCCGCAGCAGTTTATATAGTGAGTTCCTCAGTGGCATAGCAGTTGTCTGTTAATAGAGGGTTGCCATATCCATTTCCATTGCCACACGCCAAAATCATGCTGAAGTGTCCTTGAGCAAAACACTGAACCTGAAATACCTCTGAATGTATTGATAGCGCCTTGCCTGGCAGCACCTCTATTGGTGTGTGAATGGGTGAAGTGCTCTGGGCCGGCTTGTGCAGTTTAAAAACTGCTGAAGTAAGTGAATTTACAATCATTTATTCAAAATGCTGCAAAAACTACTGCACTACTGTGCATGGTTTCCCCATCTAAGCTGAGAAAGAGCCTGAGAATCCCCCCCCCCACTTGTTTCCATGGAGACGTATTCTGAGGGTTTTCAAAAGGTTCCACTTTGGGAGCCATTTAAAAAAAGTTGCGTTTTCAGTGGCACCATCGTTTTGTAAACTGACACCCAAAAATGCTGAGTTTTATGTTTTCACTTCAACAATGGTTCTCATGACCTGAATGAAATAAGTGTTGCCTAAAATGAAAATATGAATCCAAATATGATTTTAAAAAATGCACGTTCCAGCCCTGTGATGTTTTTGTTGATCAATTTCTTCTTTTTGTCCGGCCGTGAGCAGCGATAAAGTCCCGATTGTTAAACCTGTAACCTGCCACCTGTGTCCTTGATGCTGATGCAGTTTCACCTTTACGTAGAGCTTTGCTGGCAATTTCTTCTCTCGATGTCTCTGAAAAACTGAGCTGCAGCAATTTAGTGGCACTAATGAGCTGTTTTTGTGACTCTGCTGAGCTGCTGAATGTAGTTTGATAAAGGTCACAGAGCAACATCAGGAAGTGGTCGTCTTCTCAACGCTGAGGCAAAGGAGCTCCTATTAATGTGTGTGTGTGTGTGTGTGTGTGTGTGTGTGTGTGTGTGTGTGTGTGTGTGTGTGTGTGTGTGTGTGTGTGTGTGTGTGTGTGTGTGTGTGTGTGTGTGTGTGTGTGTGTGTGTGTGTGTGTGTGTGTGTGTGTGTTTGTGTCATCACCCAGACCAAATGAATGACATCAGCTTCTGGCTTTCGGTGAGTCGGCGGTCTCCGTCTCCCTTCATACGGCTGCCGTCTCTCTGGAGGAGTCAATTACATCTGGGGGTGTCACCATGGCAATGCATGGGCGCAACAGGACGAGGCATGAGTCATCACTATTCTTAAAAGCCGTTTAGAGGCAAGCAAGGGATGAGGAGAGGAGGGGAGATAAATGGAGAGGGTACAGAACAGAGAAAAGATCCATGTGGAGAGGAGAGGAGGGGGTGAGAAGAAAATAGGGGAGGAGAAAGCACTGAAATGTTAGAGACAGCAGAAATGGAATAATGAGGAGGACAGGTTTACGTCGTCTCATTTTAATATTTTAATGCACCATTGGGGGACCAAGGTTTCATCGATTGGACCCAATGTGGGGGTTGTCTTATGAGGGTATGTATGGTCCCACGTGTCACTGGGAGCGTTGGACCTGGATAGATGTTGGAGTATGGTAAGGGCCTACTGAACAAAGTGTCATCTAAAACACTTCATATTTGTACTTCCAGAAGACGTCCTCAGGGAAGCCAGAATTCAGGTTTTTTTTCTACGTCTGTCCTGGACATTGCATGGACGTCTTGTCTCGACGTCATATCAATGTCAATGCAATGGCGAAGAAAAAAAAGGTGACTCCACCACAAATCGAATCCAAGCCTCTTGGCAGGCAAGACTCCTTTCCTCCAGATCACATTGCTTCATACAATACTTTTTACAGCTTGTCACAAATAAGTGACGTGCTGTTGGTCCAGTGGAAAGGAGCCCCCCCCCCCATGCAATAATTGAGGGGGGGCTCCTTTCCCTTGCATTTGATTAAAGGTGGAATCACATAACATTTTTTTTTTCCATTGAAGTCACATTCGTATGCGTCCAGACAAGGCCTCCATGCAATGTCCAGGAACTTTCATTCTGTCTTCCCTGAAGATGTCTTCTGGAGGAACGGAGATAACGTCATAAAGACATGTTTTGGACCCGTCTTTGTTCAGTGGGGGATGGTTGGTGGCGCTCCATGTCCTGTCGTTGAGTCTTGTTACAGGAAGCTTCTCTGTGGTCTGACCTGCCTCACCTCACTTCTCTTTGACAGTCTACTCACCTACGAGTGTCTGTGATTGTTTATATAGATTTATCTATTTAGGTTTTTCTTTGGAATGTTGGGATCTCACTAGACCACAGAAAGTTTGTTCATTTCTAGGGAAAGACAATTTTCATATGTCATGATACACAGTCATGTCATATGAATTCAGACGCAGGAATATTGTTGACCATCACACCCAGTTGGGGGGACCTTTTGTCACAGCAGATCCTCCCCCGCTTTCTGCTGAAAAGATGCTTCCCCCATGCACTCAGCTGAGTGATTGAAGCTCTCAGGATTCGACACCTTCGAATCCACAAACTTTCCACAAAAAGCCTGCAAAACCAGTCTTGCAGCAAGTCGTCTCTGTGAACACCAAGGAAGAGCTGCTTCACAGCAGCTCCGCTCACCCAGCGTTAGCATACAGCTAACACCAGAGGCCTGCAACCAGGGGCCTTCACTCCTCAAACTCCTCTGCTGACCCGAGCACGAGGGTCAGACCTTCCCTGGACCAAAAGATCAGCGCCCAGAGTCTGATCTCCCATTAACCAAGGAAAACCAACCGGTTTCTCCAGGACGGGACCAGGGAAACGACGCCTCACAGAACTTGTTTGTGTTTTCTTCAACCGGCAGGAAAACCTAATCTAATTCTAATCTTTCATAGGCAAACCACCCTCGCTTGTAAAATTAAAGCAGACTTAGAAAAGGAAGTAGAACTTTTAAAAGTGCAAAATGCTTCTCTCCTCCATGAAGCTGGAACGGCAAGTAGAAAAGCATTACACTACTTAAAAGATCTACATGCAGCAGAGTCAGAACTCTGCTCACAAAGAGAAGAACTGTTCAGGCTTAGATCAGAGAATCTAACCCCAGTCAGATCTTCCAGCCAATGTGACTCTGGTTTTTCAGATTCATCCTCTGTGGAAGAGGAGCAGGGATCCCCACAGACGGTGAAATCTGTCCCAACCGAGCCAATGTCTTTGGGACTCCAGTCATTTGCAACCTGTCTGTCAACAGACAGAGACAACAATGACTTGACTTCCCAGTTTTCCGACTCAGATTTTGAGGAGACAGTAAGATTATCTTCCAGATTCTCTGATCAAAGTCCCTCTCATCCATCTTGTGACTCCCAGGTCAACAGGAGAAGGGGGGTCAGCTGCTTCACAGCTCCCCCCGACACACCTCCCAGACCTGAGGTATGTGAGCCAAGCCATACCTTTTCAAATGCTAATTTAGTCCTGTCTTTATCAGAGAGGAAATCCAAGTTCCCTTGGTTTAAAGAGCTGACATTTTTAGCAGAAGACATGCCAATATTTGATCCAGACAACTCTGATCAACATATTGAGGATTATTTGAGAGAGTTAGACACTCATCTAGTTGATCTTCCACACGCCACCGACAGGGAAAGGATTCTCTTTTTGCAGAAAACCAGCTCACGAGCGGTCCATAAGTTTATCTAAACACAACCTCCCAGTGTGCAAGACAACTACACTCAGCTTCGCCAAGCGATGACGGAAGAATTTTCTTCTGCCGTTGACGAAACGGACTGTATAGTTGCAGCTCTCCAAATTAAACATTCACGTCTTGAAAATCCCAGGGATTTTTATCAACGTTTGAGACACACGTACTTTCAGGGTAGAAATGCACCGGGCTTGGAAGAGAACCCAAAGTTCAAATCCATGTTCTTGCGTAACCTGCACCCTTCCATACGTGTTCACGTTGCACTCATGACACTTAAAGGTATTCCATCCATGCATGAACTCAGGAAGATCACACAAGCAGTCTGGGAAACTGCTGTCACTTCCAAAATCATCGCAAAACCATCTGAACCTGCCAGTTCCAATCCTACAGTGTCAAACAGATGTTCTCCCCCACACCCCTCTCACAACAGGTCGAGGGGGGGTGTGAAAAGACAGCAGGGAACCCAGAAGCGTAACCGCTGCATCCCACAGCTGCCTAGAGATGGCCATGCTCAGAACAGAAGCTGCAGAAGACCATACTGGGAGATTCTGACTCAAAACCAATACGTGCACAGTGACCGGTCTGACAGCGACGCCCACTCTGACAGTTCTGACAGTTCCAGGCACAGTCAGGACTTCTCAGACAGGGACAACGCCTCCGACCGTCTCTCTGTCTCCCACAACCAGGAGCGTTACCGCCCGGAGCCCCGAGCAAACCACAGACGCTCCAGAGCTCCTCATAGCCCATCCCTGCACCGACATCAACACAAATGCTAATCCAATGTAGCCACCTTGCTTCCTGCAGTTAGGCAGACTTGAGTTGTCAGCAGCAGCAGAAACTCCGTCCCTAAACAGTAATAGCAAGACACCCTGCTATTAACTTGGTAAGCCTAACTTCTGATTGGAGTCAAAACACCACTGTCCACTTAACAAGTACACTTGGATTATATTTTGTGCACAACCTTGTCAGACACATAGCTAGTTTGAAACACTAGTTAGGACTCATTATGACTTACACATAGTCATATACATGCGTTTCCATGCAGCTCTCATCAAGGTGACACCTCTCCTCCTTCTCACCTTAACCCATTCTAACGAACAACCCTGTGTCTCACTAACACCTAGGGGGAAACAAGTTAGTTATTTTACATCATGACAGTATCATTGTGGTTTATCTGAATTTTGTTCCATAACCTGAAGGATTGTTTTGTACTACTCTTGCATAGCAGAGATAGATAGTACCAACAATGCCCAGTTGGTTACCAAATGTCCAGATGTTACCACATGAATGAACTGATGAAATGATGAATGAACTTTCTCTTCTGTGGACTGAACGTGTGTGTCCTCAGAATCACACATCGAGTCTGCTTCTGAAGACACAGGGGGGATGTTGGGATCTGCAGGACCACAGAAAGTTTGTTCATTTCTGGGGAGAGACAATATTCATTTGTCATGAGACGCAGTCATGACATGAATTCTGACCCAGGAATGTGATGGCCTTTCACACCTAGAGTGGGGAAGGGGGGACATTCTCCAGGACCTTCCACCCCCCCTTTCTGCTCACAAGACTCTCCCCCCATGCAATCAGCCAGTCACTGATTGGTTGAAGCTCTCAGGCTTCGACACCTCTGAAGTCACACGTGGACAAAAGGCTTTCACCCAGCCTCCATTCGAAGAGACTCTTGCAAAAGCAAACTCCAAGGAGGTGAGTTGCTAGAGGAGCAGCTCATCCAGCGTTAGCACACAGCTAACACGACAGGCCGGCAACCAGACGCCTCCACTCCTTAACTCATCTGCTGACCCGACCACGAGGGCCAGACCTTCCCCTGATCCAGAGACCAGCACCCAGAGTCTGATCTCCAGGGAAACCAACCGGTTCCTCCAGGACGGGACCAGGGACTCTCACAGAACTTCTTTGTGTTTTTCCTGAACAAGCAGGAAAGCCATCACAGACCTGAGCGACCAGCTCCTCAGTCTGAACAAAGGGACAACCAGGCGCTGCAAAGAAGGACAG
The DNA here is from genome assembly GCF_963422515.1 of Blennius ocellaris. Taxonomy (NCBI): domain Eukaryota; kingdom Metazoa; phylum Chordata; class Actinopteri; order Blenniiformes; family Blenniidae; genus Blennius; species Blennius ocellaris. Next base: position 1,703,885 of record NC_137660.1, on the reverse strand, counting down.
CTCCTGAAACACCAACTCCATCTTCTTCTCCTCAGCCTGCAGAACCAGCAACCACAGCTAGCAGGAGGTGCTAACTACAGGAGAAGACACCAGCTTCCCTCCAGCACGACAACTGAACTCTTCCAAGGAAGTGGTAACAACTGGGCATTACCTGAGATTAGTTAAACTTGATGCTATGCATAGAACTGTTTAACTTTATGAAGATGTGTTGATTCTGTTACAGTGATCGCGTTCTGATGATAATATTAGGCACCGTTATCAACTTGTAAACCACTGTTAGCTCTGCCACAGACACAGGGTCTGCATGCTAATCTGCTTTACTAACTTGTTAACTCGCAATCCTACACATATCACATCAAAGACAACATCACACAGTAACTGAACACCATCTGACGACTCCTGACGTTTTACAAGACAAATCGCAGTCACATCAACTCATTCTAGAAATGGTCCTTTAGCAGAGACACACAGAAGCAGATGCTACGGCTAGCTTCTATTGTTCCATTGCTATCAGCACATGGCCGAGCTGTAAAGGACAGACCTCGTGTTCTCTGACAACCTCCATTTGGAATGTAGTTTCTTGTGATCCGCCATCTTGTTTTGTAGTTCCATCACACGTCTCACACACACACACTCCATCCAACTCTCTCTTTCTCTCTCCACACACACACATGCACCTACACACACCAAGCTGTATATAGGTAGTTAGAATCTGTGTTTTATTTGCTTTCATTGTTAATAAATATAATGTTTGGAATCGTACTTGCTGTTTTATTAATGAGCACAAAGGTGAATGAAATGTCGACCTCTTCTGTGTTAAGAACTCCAAAATCCTTCAAGCTTTACTGTTAATTCTGGTAATTGTAATTAATTTAACTATTAATTCAAATTCCTGATTAACTGTTTAGTATATCTTATGAGACTGATATAACTGAATTGGCTATCATTTCCTGTTTAGACAGGTGGAGCTCCGAGGTTCTGATACAGATCAGATTAAATTTCAACATTATTAATAACTATCTTTGATCATTATTAATCATTATCGATAGCCAACCAAAACATAAATAGTGATCCATATGAGGACATAATGGTCCCAACATAGGGTACGTCCAAAATGTCTCTCCTTTCTCCTTATCTATGGACTTTACCTTAACCCTTGGATGCACAACCTACCAGAACTTACACTCGTCCACAAGTGGGGTCAAAAATGACCCCAATTCAAATCAATGTGTTTTGGCAATATACCCCGGGGTTGCTATCTTCAAAATCTTTCAAATAAAGAGTTCTAATATCTTCCTATTCCAGGTATTCCTCATAAAACATGTTTGTGACATGAGGCCATTTGCATTTTTATTTATTTTTTCATAAATTTTAAGAAATTGCAGTTTTTGTATCATGACCCCACTCTTCCACAAGCAGTTCCTATGGAATCTTCTATGAAACTTAATTCTTAGCAACTCTGACAGTCCCACATACACATCTGATATCATCTCACACATCTGATGCAACTTTGACTGTCAATACTGTCCCACTTAAACATCTGATGTCAGCAGTCTCACCACCCTGGAGGTCATTTTTACACAGCAACATGTAAGAACATGTAAGTATTATCTCCATTTATGAGCTTATTTTTCATTGGCAGATTATGATGTGTGATCAAATTAGTGACCAGATTAGCCTACTTTGTTGTTAGCTAACAGTATTGTATTTAGGTAGATAACACGGTATTGTGTTCGCTAACAGTAGCCAACTGTATTGTTATATGATTTATAGTTTTCTGTGCATTTTAAACATTGTCCTTTCTAATCTTTCTATTTATTTATCTAAAGTAACATGGCTGCTAGGAGGCCAGCGAGGAGCCCTGTGGACCTTGTCATACAACTGGTCCAGGACGGATGGGTTATGTAGAGGACTCCTAAAAAACATACAGACTGGTACATCCCAGTTCTTCTCACTTCCATCAGCACCTCTTCAATTATATTATCAGACATGAACAGCTTCCTTGCATCTATTGGGGAGACAGTACTAAACCCAGGAGCAGGCCCTGGCTGACAACCTGGAATATTGTGCCGTGGTGTTTTAGCCTGGCTGGGCGATAACTCTGCCCAGTAAGAGCCTTAGCGGCTCATTCTGTTGGACACAATATCCATTTCTTCTTCTGAGGACTCATCAGAAGACTCCTCTGTGTCTGACTGGCCTTGTTCAGTGGGGGACAACAGTCTGGGTCCTCTACATCTGACATGTCACATTCTGAGTCAATGCCTCTGATGGGCACTTCATCCAATCTGTCCTGGATCATTTGTATGGAAAGTCCACAGGGATCATCGCTGGTGTCCTAGCAGCCATGTTACTTTAGATATATAAAAAAAAAAAAAACATTAGAAGGGACAATGAATGCACAGAAAACTATAAATTATATAGATGCAGCTAACAATACAGTTGGCTACTGTTAGCGAACACAATACTGTGTTACCTACCTAAATACAACACTGTTAGCTAATAACAAAGTAGGCTAATCTGATCACTAATCTGATCACACATCATAATCTGTCCATGGAAGTTCATAAATGGAGATAATACTTACATGTATGATGTGTAAGTGGGACAGTACTGACAGTCAAAGTTGCATTAGATGTGTGAGATGATATCAGATGTGTATGTGGGACTGTCAGAGTTGCTAAGAATTAAGTTATCGAGGTATCTGATACAGATCAGATTAAATTTCAATAACATAATTAATAACTATCTTGGATAATTATTAATTATTATCGATAGCCAAACACAACATAAATGGTTCCTTATGAGGTAAGAAATCCCTACAGGAAAGTGAAGAAACTGAAAGGAGAAGTGAGAGGAAGGAGCAACTCCAGTATAAAATGATAAAAGGATGTAAACATGTTGAGAGGTGAAAAGAAGAAAAGGAGGAATGTACAAGAGGAGATACTATAAGTGAGGAGGCAGGGACAGAAATTAAAGATGGGGAACAGATTAAATAGAGACGCAAGAGAAAATGTGACCGACTTAGACTTAAAATATAGCTACTTTACCCTCATGCAGGGTTCTGCAACCCACGACTCCCTGTAGCTTTTTTGCATCGTTTCAATTTAACTGCACAGTTGAAAATCCTTCATGCATTAGAGGTGAATAATGCAACACTTGGTTCAGCAGCTTGTCCAGTGATATACTTAATTCACAAAGGCCTTCTACTGCAGGTGATCCAGTAACCTGATGTAATTTCTGATCTCGAGAACAGTGGCTGGTGACAGCATCCATGTGGAGTCTCACAAGGTTCAGTCTTGGGGCCCTAAAGTTTTCTCCCAGTCTCAAAAAAATACAATTCAACAATGATGAATGGTGTGGATTTACCTCTTCTGAAAAGAAGCGATCATTCTGTCGACCCAAATGTGTTTTTTTGGTCCGAGTCAGAGCAGAGTTGAGCGAGAACCAGACCGGAATGCAAGGAATTTGTTGTGTTCTCCATTACCTCACTAGGGAAAATGTTATTTCACTGCTTCTCCACTGGGTGTCAGTGTAAGTTGTTAGCTGAGTGGATTCACCTAGTTTAGAGATAGGAAGGAAGAGTATCTGCCATGCTGTTGGAATGAATGCTGACTAAAGATTGGAACAGTCGATCCATGCTCTCCTGCTTCTTCCTTACACCATCCACCATAACAAATTGGCGACGAGGTAACCCACCTGCAATACTACAAGTACAGATGAGTATTTTTTTGCTAGAGTAGAATTTTTGCTACTTTTATGGCGATGGCTGCCGGTGTGCCCAGTCCTACTCAATTTTTGCCCTGTCCTGGAGTGCCTACTATTCCCTTCAAGACATGGATGAAGATGTTCGACAATTATCTCCTGGTCATTAATGCGACGGGGAATGCATGGCCGGTTGCAAGGAAGAGAGCTGTGCTGCTTCACTGCCTCGGAACAGAGGGTCAGAGGATCTTTTACTCACTGCCAGATACGGGTGATACATACGACTCTGCTGTTGCTGCCTTACAAGCTCATTTCACACCTATGACGAATGTGGTGGTGGAACGTAACACATTCAGAAGACGAGTCCAAGGTCCAGGTGAGACTGTTCTTCAATATGTTGCTGCATTACGAGAGCTCGCAACATCATGTGAATACGGCGATAGAAATGATGAGATGCTACGTGATCAGCTTATTGAGTCCATCGCCAATGCAAAAATTAAAGAAAGGTTGCTGCTAGAACCTGGCCTCACTCTGGACAAGGCTATCACGATTGCCACACAGATGGAGTCTGCAGCTGAACAGGCTAGGCGTATGGCTGGAGAGAAGCCTACATTACCAGTACAGGCAGTGCAAAAGAAACAGCATAGACCACGGTCCCAGAAGAAGCTGTATACGCCTACAGGTACTACCCGTACTGCCCAGTCCTCCCGTAAATGTTTCAGATGTGGAGCTGACAATCATCTTGCAAATGCACCCTCATGCCCTGCTTCCAAAGTGACGTGCAAAAATTGTCACAAGAAAGGACATTTTGCAAAAGTGTGTCAATCTGCTCGCACCCAATCAGTACAGGAAGTGGAGGTTCCTGAACTGACTGTCCTTTACATTCGAGGGCCAGCCAGCACGTCTGATAAAATCCTATGCAACGTAAAAATCAAAACTGCGAATTCGTCAGCTCATGCCATCAACCTTGTTGTTGACACAGGGTCCGCTGTATCCATACTGCCGAGCTGGGTGTTCAAAGAACACTTCAGTGCCTCTAAATTGACACAGCCTATCGTACGACTGGTCACATACTCCAAGACACAGATACCTGTGTTGGGATGCCTTTCAGCAATGGTATCCAGAGATGACATCACCGCCCCGGCGGTCTTCTTCGTCGTGGAGAATGGTACACCCCTGCTGGGGATGGATCTTCTAAAGACACTGAAACTTCACATTGTCGGTGGAACTGTAGTGCCTGCCCGTCCTTGTGCTTCAACCTCAGGTGCTTCTGTCATGCAACTGTCCACCTCCCCTCCTCTCATCGGATGTGCCAAAAACTTTGTACACCGGGTCAAGGTTTCTGCATCTGTTGCCCCGGTACAACAAAAACTGCGCCGATTGCCTCTGTCTGTTAGAGGTGCTGTCACAGACGAGATAAACAAGCTCCTGGCTGCTGGTGTGATTGAAAGATGTGACGCTTCTCCTTGGGTGTCTCCCATAGTTGTTATACGAAAGAAGAAAGGAGGCATTCGAATGTGTGTCGATCTGCGGGAGCCAAACAAAGCGGTCATTGCCGACTGCTATCCGCTCCCACACATAGACGAGCTGCTGTCCACTCTGCGGGGAGCTGCAGTGTTTTCAACGATCGACCTTGCAAGTGCCTATCACCAAGTGCCCCTACATGAGGAAAGTCGGGACTTGACCGCTTTCATTACTCATGAAGGTCTGTTCCGTTACTGCCGAGTGCCTTATGGCCTTTCCTCTGCACCATCTGCATTTCAAAAGATGATGGCTACCATTCTGGATGGCCTGCCTGGAGTGCAAAACTACCTGGATGTCGTCATCATATATGGACGCAACAAGACAGAACACGACGCTCACCTGCAGGCAGCCCTACAGCGCCTGAAAGATGCAGGTTTACTCCTGAATGAAGAAAAGTGCTGCTTCAACCAGTTGAGTCTTCGCTTCTTGGGTCATGTCGTTTCGTCCGAGGGCATCAGGCCTGAAAAAGAACACGTCGCAGCTGTTCTTAATGCCCCTGCTCCTACAGATGCCCCAACTCTACGCTCCTTTCTGGGCTTGCTGTCATGGTACTCCAAGTTTCTCCCTAACTATGCGACGGAGTCAGAGCCGATGCGCGCATGTCTCAGAAAGGATACGGACTTCTCTTGGACAGCTGAGGCACAGTAGAGCTTTGAGAGAGTCAAATCGCTGCTGGTGAACAGTACAGCCCTGTCACTTTTCGACCCATCCCTGCCATCGGTGGTGTCCACCGACGCATCAGATTACGGTCTTGGTGCTGTGCTCACCCAGCTTCATCCTGACGGCACAGAACGCACAGTTGCGCTTGCTTCCCGAACACTGTCAACTGTGGAACGCAAATACTCCACTGTTGAAAAGGAAGCATTGGGATGTGTCTGGGCAGTTGAAAAGTGGCGTACATACTTATGGGGCCGTAGATTTACACTACGTACTGATCATCAGGCTCTCACCACACTGCTTACCACAAAAGGAATAAACCGTGCTGGAATGCGGGTCGCACGCTGGTCTGCCCGGCTCCTGACCTTTGACTATGATGTGGCCTACCGTCCTGGATCTGACAACGCCATTGCTGACTGCCTCTCCCGTCTCCCAATGTCTGCACCTGCCGACCCTGCCCTGGATGCTGAGCCAGAAGTGGTTGCATACATCACTGCTGCTCTTGACGCCCTGCCCATTACTGATTTCGAAGTGGCTGCTGCTTCCTGCACAGAGATGTCTGCACTCCGTCAGCAGATTACACGGGGCTGGCCAAGGCAAGGGAAAGCATTGAGTCCAGAGCTCGCTCCATACTTCAAGGTACGCAGTGAATTGTCCATGAAAGATTCTTTGGTGCTTCGCGGTACACGCCTGATTGTACCTGTCTCATTGCGTGCTGCTCTGGTGGCCCTGGCACATGAATCACACCAAGGTGTTGTGCGTACAAAGCAACGCCTGAGAGAGTACTACTGGTGGCCTAAGATGGATGGCCTAGTTCACTCGACAATCCATACATTCCAGCCCTGCCAGTCTAACGACAAGACTGCCATGCCTCGTCCTGCCCCACTTCAACCGGTGGAACTCCCAGAGAGGCCTTGGCAAAAGCTGGCCATCGATATTGTCGGTCCATTCGAGACCGCTGCCTGGAACTGTCGATACGCCATCACTCTTGTCGACTATTACAGCAAGTGGCCAGAGGTTGGATTCTCTGCAACAGTCACCACCAAGGATGTTACGTCCTTCCTCTCCACTGTTTTCAGCAGACAAGGAAACCCCGAGGCCATAGTGACAGATAATGGTCCTCAGTTCGTCTCTGCTGGCTTTGCTACTTTCCTTGCTGAACGGGACATAGCTCACCATAGAGTTTCTGTGTACTACCCTGCTGCAAATGGCTCTATCAAGCGCTTCAACAGAGTTTTGAAACAGAATGTGCAAATGACGATCTCACAGTCTTTGCCATGGAAACCTGCCATAACGGTTTTCCTGATGACTTACCGTGCCACTCCGCATGCCGCTACAGGTGTTTCACCTTTTCAACTCCTGCATGGCCGTAGAATGCGCACAAAACTATCAGTGTTGCCACCTTCACATGCTGAGTTTGTTCCTGATGCGCGAGTGCGAGAGAAGGTGGTGCGTCATCATCTCAAGATGAAGTCATACACTGACCATAGGCGAGGCGCGCGCACTCCTTCTTTTAAGGAGAGGGATAGTGTGCGTGTGAAAACACCTTTCCATGTACCCAAGGCTCACCGAAAGTTTGGAAACCCACAACGCATAAAGAAGAAAGTGGGCCAAAGCACCTACCTCCTGGAGGATGGTAGAAAGTGGAATGCTTGCCACCTAGCTCCTGGCTTCAGTATTGATACAGACTTACAGGACAATCCTGAGCCACATGCTTCCACTCCAACCTGTCCTACCCAACCACGAGCACGTAAGAAACCTGCTTGGATGCAGGATTATGTGACTGAGTAACTGTAGGTTCAGAAGGTAGACTGCCAACACGTTTTGTTTTATTTTCTGTAATACAAGATACAAAATGCAATGTATATGTGATTTAAGTTTTATTCCACAGAATCGTTCATATTGGTGTTGGCTTAAATCTGAGAAATTCTTCACTTTGTTCACAATGCTTGATTTGATTTAGTTATTTGTTATGCAGAAAATGTTATTGGTTATAACTGCGTTTCATGTTTACTGCAGTTCATTATTTACCCCAGAAGAATTTGTTTTTTTACAAAGAGGGGAAATGTTGTGTTCTCCATTACCTCACTAGGGAAAATGTTATTTCACTGCTTCTCCACTGGGTGTCAGTGTAAGTTGTTAGCTGAGTGGATTCACCTAGTTTAGAGATAGGAAGTAAGAGTATCTGCCATGCTGTTGGAATGAATGCTGACTAAAGATTGGAACAGTCAATCCATGCTCTCCTGCTTCTTCCTTACGCCATCCACCATAACAGAATTATTTGACTTTTTCTGCTACTGGACTAACTGCTGCACTGACAGCCTCAATGTGCTCAAACCTTCACGAAAATTTGCACATACATCAGAAGTGATGAACAATGTCATAGTTTATGGCCACTGCACATATGTCTGGTAAAATTGATCCATAGCACCCCGTACTTTGCTGTCATGTTTGCAATGTAGGGATTTATCACCTCATATGGATCACTATTTATGTTATGGTTGGCTATTGATAATGATTAATAATTATCAAAGATAGTTATTAATAATGTTGTTGAAATTTAATCTGATCTGTATCAGATACCTCGGAGCACCACCTGTCTTAACAGGAAATGAGAGCCAATTCAGTTATATCAGTCTCATAAGATATACTAAACAGTTAATCAGGAATTTTAATTAATAGTTAAATTAATTACAATTACCAGAATTAACAGTCAAGGTTGAAGGATTTTGGAGTTCTTGACACAGAAGAGGTCGACATTTCATTCACCTTTGTGCTCATTAATAAAACAGCAAGTATGATTCCAAACATTATATTTATTAACAATGAAAACAAATAAAACACAGATTCTAACTACCTATATACAGCTGGGTGTGTGTAGGTGCATGTGTGTGTGTGGAGAGAGAAAGAGAGAGAGAGAGTTGGAGGGAGTGTGTGTGTGAGACGTGTGATGAACTACAAAACAAGATGGCGGATCACAAGAAACTACATTCCAAATGGAGGTTGTCAGAGAACAGGAGGTCTGTCCTTTACAGCTCGGCCATGTGCTGATAGCAAAAGAACAATAGAAGCTAGCCGTAGCATCTGCTTCTGGTGTGTCTCTGCTAAGGGACCATTTCTAGAATGAGTTGATGTGACTGCGATTTGTCTTGTAAAACGTCAGGAGTCATCAGATGGTGTTCGGTTACTGTGTGATGTTGTCTTTGATGTGATATGTGTAGGATTGTGAGTTAACAAGTTAGTAAAGCAGACTAGCATGCAGACCCTGTGTCTGTGGCAGAGCTAACAGTGGTTTACAGGTTGATAACTGCTCCTAATATCATTATCTATAGAACTCAATCACTGTTACAGAATCAACACATCTTCATGAAAGTTAAAGAGTTCTATGCATAGCATCAAGTTTAACTAATCTCAGGTAATGCCCAGTTGTTACCACTTCCTTGAAGGAGTTCAGTTGTTGTCCTGCTGGAGGGAAGCTGGTGTCTTCTCCTGTAGTTAGCACCTCCTGCTAGCTGTGGTTGCTGGTTCTGCAGGCTGAGGAGAAGAAGATGGAGTTGGTGTTTCAGGAGCTGTCCTTCTTTGCAGCTCCTGGTTGTCCCTTTGTTCAGACTGAGGAGCTGGTCGCTCAGGTCTGTGATGGTTTTCCTGCTTGTTGAGGAAAACACAAAGAAGTTCTGTGAGGTGTTGTTTCCCTGGTCCCGTCCTGGAGGAACCGGGTGGTTCCCTGGAGAGCAGACTCTGGGCGCTGGTCTCTGGATCAGGAGAAGGTTTCCTCGGAGTCTTCGTTGCAAGAGAGGAGTGGAGGCCCCCAGGCCTCTGGTGTTAGCTGTGTGCTAACGCTGGATGAGCTGCTCTCCAGCAACCCACCTCCTTGGAGTTTGCTTTGCTAGAGAGAGAATGGAGGCTGGCTGAAGCCTTTTGTTGAACGTGTGAATTCAGAGGTGTCAAAGACTGAGAGCTTCAACCAATCAATGACTGGCTGATTGCATGGGGGAAGGTCCTGCAGACGGCCCTCCACCCCCACTGGGTGTGATGGTCAATCACATTCCTGGGTCAGAATTCATGTCATGACTGTGTCTCATGACAAATTAATATTGTCTCTAACCAAAAAATGAACAAACTTTCTGTGGTCCGGTGAAATCCCAACAGTAACATTTACTAAAAGCAACACATTTTACCGTCGTCCGGGAAATTTGGGAGACATTAAACATCGCAGGACATTAAACATCGCAGGAACAAGCTTTTCCATAGATAAGGAGAAAGGAGATACTTGTTGGACATACCCTCAGGCATATATTCACACACAATGGCCCCAAACTTTGTGATATCATCCTTGAAATTGGTAGGGATGCAAAGCACATAAGTAAAAACAATAATGTCACTGACAATCTAAACCAGGGGTGTCCAAACTCTGTCCTCCAGGGCACCTGTCCTGCATGTTTTAGTGACCATGTTTTAGTGTTTTAGTGTTTCAGCAGACCTGAATCTAATGATGATGTCATCACCTAAAACCTGCAGGACTCCAGCCCTCCAGGACCCAGTTTGGGCATCCCTGGTCTAAACCCAACAGGAAGTCCACCATTTGGCGTCAACTGTGGCATTGTTGTTGAGCTCCTACAAGAGGCCTAAACATTGGCTTGTATATACACAAGTCCTTCTACAGCAGCAGTTTTGATTAAAGAATAAATTTAGCAGAAAAATGAAACCTGCTGAAAATGTACATGTTTCACTGGTTTCAGACATGGGCGGGGCAACATGGCTCCACAACAACGTCCACAAATCAATGGTTTTGTACTCTGACGTTACACCAAACCTCACCCTGCACCACGTTCCAACATGCATGGGTGTGCCAGGGCCTGTTTTCAATTGAAGTGAGACTTAAGTTTCAATGGGATGAAATTGATTTGAATCTCACAGTTGCAACCGTGAAGCCACAACTAACTTCTTCCAATGTGGCAAAAAGTTACTAACTACTCAACATTTCACTACTTTGCTTGGAAATTAGATGATCTGATTGAACTATGTACAACATTTTTAAATGTGAATATTAGTTTTACATAATAAAAAAGAGCAACCCTATTCAGATTTTTTGACTCACAAGTGACTCATATCGGACCTGTTGTGTGGTAGTGTTTTCACACCAGACCCTGGCCTCCATCATATGTGGTACCAATCCAGATATTTTTCTACATGCGGCTGCTTCGTCGTTGACATGTGACTGATGTCACGGAGAAGCGCTGGAGGAAGCGGCTCCTGTTTTTCACATTTCGGCAGAGGTCTCAGAGTGACACTGGTCTGTTCAGAGTTAATAAAGCACATGTTCAGTCGACAACAGTAGTAAAAAAAGAGGCTGAACATAAAGAGGTGTGTTTCCACTGCTATTGATGTTTTATTGTTTCTAACCCGCTCTCTTCTCAACACAAACAGGTAGAAACATTTCAGGTTGTAGATCTGCCGCAGACAGCACAATTGCCTCTTTAAATAACAGCACATTAAATAATCACGTAAACACGCAGCTGAAAATCACTGCTGATTTGAATCTGAAAGGTAGATTTGTCCTCAGTCGGTGTTTCTCAGTGTTTGGAGGTCAGTTCACTCTCAGTTGAAGAAATAAGCAGCGTGTTTGTTTATCTCGGAGTGATCCTAACTCAACATGACGCCTGCCAACAAAGCAGTTAAAAAACAGACATCAAGGTTTTGTGCATTTCACAGATCCAGGTCAAAATCTGAAACCATTTCTTTGGGGTTTTTAAAGTGAAATCACACAGGATGTGAGGATAAAGCCTGTAGATCTTCCTCATGGGACTCGTTTACTACCTTAAATACTTTATTGGTTACAACACAAATCAACTGAATTATCTGACTTCTACATTCTCTCAGTGCTCATCTGATCAAGTGGTTTCTCCATTCAACACTAAATTAAAAGCAGGTTTCTTGAATTTGTTTGGCAGAAGAATCTCAAAGGCACATTTACAGGTACAAGGCAGTTTGTTCAGGCCGGTTTCAGTGTTCAGTCACACAAAGATCGGTATTATGAAAAACAAAAACAAGCAAAAATAATGGACTTTTAGATGTACTAAGTGGAATAAAAAGCAGTTTGAGTCAGTGTGAAGTGATTTGGGGAGTTTCCAGCTGGTTTTGTCCAGAGATAACATTTAAAAAGTGATGACCCGTATCCCTCCGGGGGACTTTGTATGCACACTGGGTCTGGGGCTGAAGCTGCTGTGGTTAACAAATACATTTTCCAAAGATGTGTGAATAATGAGGTCCACTATTTGTTGTTTTAATAACACAGAGGAATAAGACGGATGGTTAAATAAAAAAAAAAACATCAACTTCTACTGTGAAGCCAGTAATTTTGCTCTGAAACTGGAAATGGAGAAGTAAATCTCAACTGCTCCAATATGGCCCGTCTCCACGGGCAACAATTTCACATGAAAACCCAAAACCTTCATTGCATTCTGGGTGTTGGTTTAAACGACAATGGTGCTCAGAGCCACTGAAAACTCTTTGAAGACACTGCTACTGCGCATGCATGTAATGGCCGCAGTAACTAGTTCTTCTGCAACATGCTCAGTAGGTGGACAATAACAAACATGGAGGCCTCCGTTGTGTCATGATTCCTAGTCTATATTCTTCTGGGTCTTGGTAGTTAAACAGTTGAAAATCACTTCTAATAACAAGCCAACTAGGTTTTCTGTCAACGTGAATGTCCATGTCCATTGTTTAGAGTCACGAGTGATAGCAATCCACCTTGGTTGTCCAATGTAGTTTTCATGTCGGGCCACTAGTGGGTGCTGTTTCTGTTTTTAAAGGATGCCACAAACACACACATGCAGGGAACAATACGCTATAAACACTAACAATGTAATGTTGTACACAGACATTCATATGGAAAGATGTTTTCAGTGATTCCAAGCGCTGTTGTCGTGTGAACAGATGCCCAAACTCAATAAAAGAAAAGTGTTTTAAGCTGAAAACGTGTAAATGAGGCCCGTGTGAGTGTGTTACTGATCTTATCATTTCATCCTTTAGAAAGAAGTAAAGCTTTTGGATTGCTCTGGTAGGGTTGATTCTCAGTGAGGGAGGAGAGACGTGTGTCTGAAATGATCAATGTGACGGACTCAGGAACAACAAAAGACTAAATCAGAGCTCAAACTGCCTGTCCAGGCACTTGACTCTGGACAGGCAGCAGGTTCTTCATGCTGGCTCTGACCGGCGGTGAATCCAGTCCACGCTTGGCATCAGTAGCTTTATTTACAGTTTGACTTTCTCCCTCCACAGTAGTCAGAGCAGAGGAGAAGATGAAGAGCAGCACATGGAGAAGCCCGATGTCCCCCTCGGACCCTGTCCCGGGGGGTCCCTGTGTTGTCCACCTGACGTCTACTCACTGAAACTGAAGCTCATAGCGGAGGGGTCTGTGACCGGGGACGAGGGGCCGGCACTGGAGACGGTGCTGGATGGGATGCTGCCATCTTCACAGAGAGAGCAAAGGAAAGTGTTGGTTTTCTTTACAAGCACATACATTCTCCCGACATTCTCCGCCGCAAATTATATAGAGAGCAGTTCATGTGTAACGGAAGAACAGATCTCGTCACTGCGCCCCGGGGAGTCAGGATGCACGTGTGTGTGATGTGAAAGGACAGACATGACAACAGGAAGCTCCATCATTGCTCACCCGCAGTTCACCTCGTCTCGACAGTCAAGGTTTTTAACGGCTTCAATCAAGGACCAATTTTCAACTTTTCACATTTACTGAATACAAAATTATGCATTTTGGACTTTGAACAGTCCAAAAGAATATTACCATTTTTAATCGTTTGGTTTTTGACCAGCAAATAGAGAAGAAGAACAATTTACATCCGTCTTTAAAGGACATGAGTGTGGTTTCATCCAATGTGAATTAAATTCTCTCTTCATGAGCTTTTCTTTTCAGGAGTTCATATATTCAGACTTGTTTTGCCTGCATTTTCCCCAATGTAAGGAAATTCATATCAACTATCTTATCATTTATACAGAGCATGATCATGTAATAATGTAGAATTGTAATGGCATGTCCAGAGATTTAGTGTTATACATTGAAGTTCAACTGGCCTGCAAAAGGCTCCAAACCACCAACAAAAACTAAACATACAAGGATACAACACAACACTGAGACCCACGCTGAGAAATCAGTGATGCTGCCATGAAAACTATCAAACTAGCATTAGCCTCACAACCGTACTGTCTGGGTGAGTTTGTAAAAAAATTCATATTGCAAGAAAAACTTAAAAAAAAAAAAAAGTAATTTAAAAGGTTATGATAGCACTATTTTAATCAAGATGAAATTCGGCCGTATGTGACCCCTGAATGAAAATGTGTTTGACAATCCTGATTTAAACAGTTTAATGTAATAATGGTTAAAACAACACATTTATCTCAAACTGTCACTCAGACACAAAAACACAGGAGCCCTCCAAGTATTTCTATTTATAACAAAAGTATGTGTGGAAGGTTCAATAATTAGGTTTAGGAATTATATGATTCCAAATATAAAATATAATAAAAGTAATGAGATACAAGTACCTTGCTACTAAAAGTGCTGCTGTTACAATGACGTCTGCAGCAACCAACAATATAAAGATTTTCTAAATTTTAAATGTAATAAAGCTAATAGTGCAGGGATGTCAAACTCATTTTACTTTTAATTTCATCTTACGTAGGCCAGACAGGTAAATAATAGTATAATAATTGATAGTAAGGATTTATATGTGATTAAAAAGTTCACATTTAGTGAAATATCCTTTTACAACACATAACAAACCCCAAATTTTTATTAAATATCTGCAATTTAAACAATATTCTGACTCAGTTCATTGTGTGTGTCATGATCCTGCTCTCACTCACCCCTCCCTTCCTGAGAGTTTTTCACTCCTCCCCTCCTGTGTTCGCCTTAGCTCCGCCCCTGTGCACTCGCACTTCCTCCTCCTGGTCACAGCTGTTTGTCATCATCAGTGTGTGTATTTAATTCCCCTCTCTTGTAGCACTAGTTGCCAGTTCATCTGCATTCTCACACCATTCGTACCCGCCATTTTTTCCTTGTGTTGCCTTTGTGTTTTTCGACCTTCTGTCGGTCCGACTTTGCCTCCTGGATTTCCTCCTCAATCCCCTGGACTGGTTTTGACCTTGTACTGCCTGACTTTACTTCTGCTGTGGTTTTTATAATAAACACTTTTGAACTGAGCTTCTTGTCTGCCGCGCAATTGAGTTCACGAACCCAGACAGTGTGCTTTACACATTTACATCTTCAAAGGCAGAAAACATTTGGCTACAAGTAGCTGGGACTCAAAAATATAGTTTGTAAATATATATACTTGCAAAACTCTTAAAATGATCTTCAACGTAGAAATGAACTGATTCATTGGGTGCACCCCTTGTGATCAAATTGCAGTAAATGTCAATTTCTCACAGCTGGAAGTGCTCATCTCGTGGACCAGACTGGTCTCTCTGGCCAGTCAGTTCTGGCCCAATAATCATCCATGTGGCACCCCTGCAATAATTTAATCAAACATTTGAGCCAATAACATTTTGAAACCTTAATGTCTGTCTTTATGTTGGAGAACCTGAAGAGATATAATGACTGAAGTGGGAAAAACTTCAACACAATTTCTCTCAATTACGGTTGTATTTTGACTATTTTGCGATCTTAATAGCTTTTTATATTTGAAAAGGGCCACAATGATCACGTTATTTATAAGCATCACGTCACCGTTATTCAATTAAAAGCTTCTGCAATGTGAAGCGTGGTAGCGGTGAGGTCTCCGCAGATAAACGCAGGTCTGTGAGGTGACCTCTGCGAGCAGCTGCATGTGAAGGTCATGCGGACAGAAGGTCAGGCGCCGCCATTTATCTTCATCCAGCTTCTGCTGCGTGAGCATCGCCTCTGAAGCTCCTGCCCTCGGTTTGACTCATTTCCACTCATGGGAGTCGCATCGCAAGGAAAGTCTTTGGATTAGTTTTTTATTTTATCTGTATTTTAGGTGAAATGAAGCCTGATCGACATCGGGCAGCAAACCTACATGAATACAAAATATGTATAAATGGTATTTTGGATAGTAGAGAAGAGGCATGTGCGATGTAGATTCAAAACAAATACTATTCACGTTCCCAGCCAAGTCAATCCTCTAATAACAGTTTAAATGAGGCTTCCATTAAAAACAAACTCCATCATACGACTTGTTTACCCTCTTTGAAATGACAATAACGGCTTAAGTGAGTGCAGATATTTCTGGACTTAATCTATCGGAAAAATGCCTCGTGCAAACACAGATCAGGGGAAAGGGAAAGCAGGTCCAGATACTGTTGAAAATGCAGGAAGCACTCACGCCACAGAGGCTGGCTCGGCGGTCTGAGGGACGTCTCGGATCCAGAGGAGGACAGAGGTTGCTGAGGACTATACAGAGACGTCTGACTCTGAGAGTCGAACAAGCCTGAGAGAGCTGCAACACACAGGAACTTCATTTTTAAAAAAGCTGCTTTTTATACTTTTGAGCCACAACGCAGGTCGTCTGCACATGAAATGTCTCACATCTGCACGTTGCTTTGAGGTCAAACACCAAGCATTCATTTCAGAGCGTACTGGAACCCATTTACGCGAAAACTGATTGTTTTTGCACTTACATTTCAGAAAAGTGTCTCCTTTATGCAGTCGCATTTTGAAAATGATGCCCGTTTACATGGAAACCGCAGAAACTCTGAAAATTACTGATGACCAAATGAAGCTTCGGAGCCACGAGATGGCACTGTCTGTTCAATAAATGTTTGAAAGCAACATCTGGTGGAGTCAGAAAATAAAGAAAGTGGTTAATGAAGCTTCATAAAGCTTCATTTGGCAGTCACTACAATGAAGTGTTTTCAAACATTGACTGGAGTCATGATGCTCTGGAAGCCATCACTGTCATCGTCCATCTACTATTTACTATGGCTGTGGTGCGCAGAGCTGGGCAACGTAAGGTCTGCAGTAGTGACGGCCAAATTAAGCTTTAATGAAGATTCATGAACCATTTTCCATATTTTCTGACCACCAGATGGCACTCTTGGTTTGAAGATAGAGGCTGAAAGACTGTCGATGAAGTGTGTTTTCAAACATTTATTGAACAGACAGTGCCATCTAGTGGCTTCAGAAAATGTAGAAAGTGCTTCATGAATTTTCACTGAAGCTTCATTTGGTCATCACTAGCTTGCAGGCCCTTTAGTTCTGCTTGACTGGCCATCCAAGCGTCGAAGCGTCAAAGGAAATTTGCTGTCATTATCGGTTTTAGTACATCAAAAATGTTCACATTCTTCACATTCTTCGACATTATTATACTATTGGTTGTGTCAAGCATCCTCAGAAAATGTGTGTTTCTTAGTGGAAAATGATGATTAATGAAAAATACAGTTCTCATTTACTAAAATTGAAATGTAAAAGATTTTTTATCGTGATTTCCAGACAAAGGCTGGGAAAGAAAGTGACAGAGCAGCAGTACCTCATAAAAATCACAGAAAAAAATATTGTGCTTTTTGATCAAGAGATTATTCTTATGGAGCAAAACTCAAGGCAACATATGTCTCGGCCCTTAATAGTGTCGCTAATTTATCATGCATATCACCTTTGAGAAATGTTGCTGCCTACCCCTGCTCCAGAGTCTCATTACTTACAGTCCAGAGTCTCCTGGGACTTGGTAGTTTTATAGTTGAGAGTCTCCCTAATAACAATCCATCTGTTCATATAGTTGTCTGTGTACTCACCATCGTTAACGTTTAGCGTGTATTCTTGCATGCATGTGTGTGTGGTTTCGCGACAAAACTTAACAGATCCCACTGGTGGCACAATATGAAAAATACATTGTATTCAGTGTTTCTGCCATTTCCATATAACGTTTTCAAAAACTGCAAAAATGATTTACTTTCTCTTGAAAGCTTGAACTGTGTGATTTGGACTGCAGCAGCCGAGGTTCTTTTTCCTGAGAGTGGGGAAGCAGAGGAGTGACGTCTGGCTCACGCCGACTGAGTGGAACCTAGAGAACAGCTAAACTAATACAAATGACATGGGAGGCATGCGTCTAATTTGTAACGGTACCTTACATTAAGGAGAGACTTAAACGTCAATACCTTTCAAACTTTCAGAAGAGAGTTTATATTTTCTGCATGACTGTTCTGTTCTGTCATAAAGTAAAGGATTGAACTGGACTGAAGACAAGTCCTGCACACCTACCTTTCATAGTTTTGGCGTGAGCTTCGCTGCTGCTCTCACACACCCGGTTGAGGAACTCGTCCACCTGCTTCAGGGAGAGCAAGTTGTGCAGCGTCTCCAGCGGGTAGATGGACGGCACCATGGAGCAGCCTTCGAATCCTGCAGCACAGACAGGAGAGACACAGACAAAGCCTGTCGATCCACTTCTCCTTCGGGGAGGCGTTCGGCTCTCTGTGCGTGCTGGCTGCTCTCCCCGTGAACAAAACCTCTGTTTTTGACTTGACACACAAGCCTTCAGGCAGCGGCTTGTTACCGTCCAGAGCGGCAGCCGCTGTAGTTCACACACCGGCTGGCTACAGGCAGCAATTCCAAACACGCAAACTGACACTAAACTGGGAAAGACTTATGACAAACGAGTGCTGCTGTCTGCTGGTTAGTCAGTACAAAATCTGGATTGTGATCATCTTAAGGTGAGTCGTACTCCGTTAACACACTGTCACAAGAACAATGATCACATGTTCAGGCACGTTTGGGTCAAGCTGGATGTACAGTGTCGAGGTCCTTATATAAAACCCTGATATGAACTTCTCACGTGCTCAAGTTCTGATTCAGCAACAGCAACGGCAACACTATTTATTTGGATTAAAATATACACACATTAAATTTTTTTCCTCTATTTTCTTGAGTATTAACAATTGTATATTCTCACTGAAGGCGTCAAAACTATGGATGAACACAAATGGAGTTATGGAGTAACAAATAAGATTCTGTCAAAGGAGCCGCCAATGCAAACCCTCTGCCTCCCTGTCAAAGAGCTTCATGAGGTCGTCACCAGAAATGGTTTTCACTCCACAGCTGAGCCTCGTCAGCTTTCATTGGTGGAATTTCTGCCTTCTCAATGAGGTCGTGAGGACTTCATTATGGTTCATCAGTTTTGTTGTGCAGAAGTCAGACTGGTGCACAGCCAACTGCGTGCACCAACTGTTAGAATTCATATTGTGGCAAGAACCAATCAGCTGAAGAGAATTGACAGTCCATCATTACTTTAAAATACTTTTGAAAATTCCATAAAGTTTGAATTTGTCCCAACTACAAGGAATGGACTTTAGACCAGTGGGAATTTTCACTTGAAACGATGCCCCAGCATTGAATATTTTGTGAAAATTTTTAAATTCTTGACTAGGAAGCTCAGGGTTTCTAACTTGTATCTAATTGAAATCTATACAAAGGCCTGTGAATCAATATGGAAATCACAACTTGCTCTTAACAATCTGCACAGACACACAAGCGATGCTATAAAAAAACCCATCTTGGAGTATAAAGGTTGAACTAATGCTTCCACTTCATCCATCTGCAAGGCAGCATGCTGGTTGCTGATCGGCCGTGCATTTCTACAATATTAATGATCAATAGCTACAGCCGCTGTCACCGTGCTGCTCACTGCAACAACCTAAGCGGTGGAACAGTACGGGAGAAATGCAGTGACTGCTTCATGGTCGGGAGGTGAGGCCGTGCAGGAGGCTGAGCTGCACAACTTATTAAAGCCTGTTCTCACACACGTGACAGAAAATCAAGAAGAGAAGTGAATTCAATATTTATATCTCCATATATATCAAATATACTTATGCATACCACCTGGGACCAGTAGATGTCGCTGAATAGCAATAGAAAGTCGCTACATTACCAAAGAAAAACCTCCAATACAACTGTGTTTTCATCAAAAAGACACTACATTTAGAGCAGGGGTATCAAACATGAGGCCCGTCCAGCTAAACTGCCAAGTTTCTGCCAGTTCTTCAGTAAATGCAAGACAAACAATAACAACAATGGCGACCTCCAAAGTACTGAGACTCCCAGTCCACATTCTCCTATAAAGAGTGGTTTTATAATTAAGTCACCAAGAATAACAATCCAACTTTGCCACCTGTGTATACCGGTGATGTGTGGTGAGGTTACTGGCTGGTGAGGCTCCGCCTCCTCTTGACTCAGATTAACATTGGTAGTAGTGAAAAGAGCATCTTATTTCACTCTTCACCCAAGAGCATCAACTGGTAATGCTTCATATCTTCAGCATTCCTCTTTCAGTCACACTGACACCAACACAAACATAAACACAGGAACATGTTTGTCCTACAAAGAAATTTTATTTTATAGAGATGGATAGAGCACCCTTCTTGTGTCCAAGCAATTCATATTTACTGTGAACTAATCAAAGTATAAAGATGTGTGCAGTACAAATTTACTTTGACCTTCAGTAAAAATTTCCAAGAGATATCAGTGGGGAAATCCAAGATGGTGGGGTTGCGGGCGCCGCCATACTTATTTACAGGTCACCGCCATCTTGAAATCGTGCGAGGCGATGACAATATATATGCTGCATAGTTATTGCCTTGATATGACAGTTGCCAAAGTGAGATATGGGCTATATATATATATATATATGTGGAAATAAAGAAGCAGTACAGGAGACCTATATGGCCTGTATATTCACATATATGCACCTCAATTTTGCCTATATGTGGCATATATATGCATAGATGCAGCATATATGTGCATATATGCAGCATATATATTGTCATACATGTGCATATATGCAGCATATATATTGTCATATATTGTCATATATGTGCATATATGCTGCATATAGGTTTCATATATGTGCATATATCCTCATATAGGTTCTTTCCATGTGGGGTAGCTGCACTGCTGCTGCTCATTACCATCTTATCTATTGGAATCTTTACCTTTACTTTTGGTTCTCAGAGTTCTGGTTTACTGGAGGTTCTAGGTTTTCTAAAAGTAGAATGGAGGCGGAGCTTTCAGAGTGGATCTCTCTCTTATCTATCTATCTGTCTGTCCTCTCCTCTGTCCTCTCTTCCGTCCTCTCACCCCAACAGGTCAGCAGAAAAGACGCCACCTCTAACTCTGGTTTCTCCAAAGGTTTCTTCCTGTTAGAGGGACTTTTTCATTTCCATACTTGCTCATATGAGTTTTCTCTATCAAAGTCACCTGTGCTTGTGTATAAAATAAAGAACAATGACATGATTCATGGATGGTTTTATTCTTTTAAAGTTGTCACAGGTACTTTTTGAAGGTTTGTCATGGACATTTACTCCTTTCCTGCTGAAGTAACTACAGTTACTCTCCATTCTTGTAGTTTGTTTTGCTTAATGCACCACATTGTCACTGCATGAATGAAGTAGGCAGATCAGTTTAGTAGGTGAACTCTCCAGATGTGGTTCCAGCTGCAGTGTCTTGCTGAAATCGGTTCAGAGAGAGTTGGACAACTTGGTCAATCATGTCCACAGCAAGTGTCTCCAGAATAAAGGTTTGATCCTACAGAATAAAGGTTTGCTACGTGGCTCAGCAACAATCTGGGATATAAAATAAGAGGTGCAGTGATGTGAAATGTAAATGTACTGCAGTATTTAGAATAGAGAAGAGTAAATGTACTGCAGTATTTAGAACAGAGAAGAGTAAATGTACTGCAGTATTTAGAATAGAGAAGAGTAAATGTACTGCAGTATTTAGAATAGAGAAGAGTAAATGTACTACAGTATTTAGAATAGAGAAGAGTAAATGTACTACAGTATTTAGAATAGAGAAGAGTAAATGTACTGCAGTATTTAGAATAGAGAAGAAGGTTAGATGAGACACTATGTTGTCCTGAAGGTAAGGAAACATGACAAATAGAAGGAAAGCTGATTCAGGAGGTCTGAAATAATTCTGCCTCAATTCATTGTCAATAATTCCTCACCAGTAAGATTATTGCCTCAAATAGCAACGTTTAATTTCTTTTCAGAAATGTTTGTAGTTCTTCCACCTGAGCCTGGAGATCAGAGGCTGTTTTTATGATGAGACATTGAATTGTTAAAAATTTGGTTACATCCTCTTCTACATTTGTAAAGTTTTCTTTGTTCATGGGAATCAGATCATTTATGTAATTGAAGTGATTCAGCATTTTCTTAAGAAGATGACTACAGGTTGATAAAGAAACTCAAAACCTCCTTCATTATACTTTTTGTTCAAAGCATTCTTACCCATTCATTATGAGTGATTTTTTTTTCTAGTCTGTGTTTTTATAAATTGAATATGGAATATGATGGGTGTGGTTCTCCCTCTTCAATCCACTTGACTCTGGACCTTATAAATACTCTCTGAGCTTTATTCACATTATATCCACCTGGATGTTCCTCCAGTGTTCTTGTGCTTCTTCAAACTGAACATGATCCATGAAACCGTGACGTAACTGAAGCGGTGACGTCAGTTGGCCTTTTAAATATGGCGGCGACCACAAACACGTATGGCGGCGGCCACAAACAAGTATGTCGGCGCCCGTACGCCACCATTGTGATACCGCACTGGCGAGGTTTGAGTTTTGGGAGTAGTATGGCGCTGACCGTGAGCAATAATGGCGGCGTCCGCAAACAAGTATGTCAGCGGCCGTACGGCACCATTTTTATACCGCAGTGGTGAGGTTTCAAGTCTGGAGGAGCACGGTTGCATTGCGGATCATGTACTCTTGCCTCCCACCGACAGTGACGCTGTGATTGTGCGTTTGAACAAAACAAGGCAGCGACCCGCAGGAAGCAGCCATACTCCATGTAGTACTGCCTCCCACCAACAGTGGCGCTGTGGTGGTGATTCGGATCAAAATGGCAAAACAAGATGGCGGCGGCCGTCAGGAAGCGGACATATTGTCGGCCATCTTGGATTCCCCAATTACGGCTTCTCAAAATTTCTGTTATTTTTCAAACTTTAGATTCTGCTGCTTTATTCAATTTAATATAAGTTATCTATCAAAATGACAAGAAAATACAATTATTTTAGGCCAAAAGTTTAGTTATCACATACTTCATTTTTTTTCTACTTACTCCAATCTTATTTAAAAAACAAAACAAAAACTCCATCTCAATGGATAATTCAGTTCACCTACGCCCCCTTGAGGTAAGGCTGGGTACCTGCGTGCCTCACTGGCTGTATTTTCTCTGCACTTTTGCGGCATGATCAGCAGGAAGGATTCGTTCACGCATACATTAAAGATATTACAGCGACTGTAGAGAGTCTTGCTGTAAAACAAATATGACTGTAAAGTTCATATTGTTGATATGCTGAGGAACTGATACGGGCAGCGTCAACAAGTTTGTATTGGATCACAGTCAAACATGAGGCAGAGTTCTCCACTGCCTCACCCGGGATTTCATCCACGAATACTCAAGCTCTGGCATTTTTACTTAATAAAATGTGCAGAGTCATACTGAAAATGCATCTTTAACGCAAATCAGTGGAAAATATTAATATTTATTTCATGTTTAAGTTTTTCTTTTTTCATGATGGCAGGTGAGGTGTTTATAGCATATTGATCTCTTCATCCATTTCTGCCATTTCCCAGTTTCCAAAAAGTTGTGTTTTTAGTGGCTCTGAGCTGTTGTGTAAATGGCGTAAAAAAAGGTTTTGCGTTTTCACTTGAAACGTTGTGTAAATGGGGCAAATGTGGCCGGGCTGAAATGGCCCACTTCCCAGTTACTTATAGCAGGGTTTCACTATAGCGTTACACATGCAAAGGACTGAAGAGAAGGACATAAGGACACAGTGAGACACGTACATATAAAGTACAACTGACTCACCTTTCTCTGTTTCCGACAAGATTTAATAGCGACAGAAAAGACGAGGAAAAAAAAGAAAGAGGAAGTCATTGTGGCGTTTCATCACTTCAGGGTTGTCTACAGCTCTGAACTGCTGCGTCTCTAAGGCCTTCACGGTAGTGGCTGCAGCCTCGCATCAATCCACCATCAACTCAGAACAGTTACAACACAGAAGTGGAAAGACATTTCTTCTGCAGATACTTGGGATATTTTGTTAAAAATCAATTCCACAACTCATTAAAACTAGCAAAACCTTTGTTTTCCAGCATTAATTCAGTCACCTAAAGCCAGACTGGTTGTTTCTTCTTCTGAAACAGCATATCAAGCTCACAATGTCCAGCTAATGCAGTGCTTCTCAAATGGTGGGGCGCGCCCCCCTGGGGCGTGGTGGGGTGTCAGGGGGGGCGTGAGGCGGGCGCGACTTTCAGTATTAGTGTCTTTATTCATGCTTGAACAATAAAAAAGGACCTCCAGCCACTAGGTGGCAGCAGTGCTCAAACTAATCAACAGGCTGCCTGTTCAACCAGTAGAGAAGAAGAAGTACTACACATGAACACCGGTGTACAGAGCTGGCGGAGGAGGAGGAGGAGAGGTGGAGAAGTTTCTGACAGGAGTGAAAAGAAGAAAGGATGAGGCGTCAGAGGAAAAGAAAACAGGTGACAGTAAACATAAAGCTAGTAAGAGCAGAAGATATGACGATGCTACGTCGCCCTTGGGTTTACCGTGAACACGTCGGAAACCAGGAAACACCCGTTTGTGTTTTATGCCTAAAAACTCTGGCAGCGGAGCATGAAGCCAAATAAATGAAGACGGCACCTGGAGACCAAACACCTTACACCTGGAGACCATACACCATACACCTGGAGACCATACACCATACACCTGGAGACCATACACCTGGAGACCATACACCTGGAGACCATACACCCGTTATATCAGTAAGCCACTGGAGTTTTTTCATCGTAAACTCCATGAGTATCGCCAACAAGCCGCTCATTGTGTCAGCGCGGCATCAGTAAACAAAGCAGCCTGTTAGCCTCTTACAAAGTTGCCCACCACATCGCAAGGTGCAAAAAACCTCCCACCATAGCAGATTTATTTTGATAATCAGGCGATTGTATGCAGAATGCTGGTGCCAGCAACTCATACATGGTTTATACAGATAAATAAATACATATTATCAAGTTCTCAATGGTAGTACAATTCGGGGGGGGGCCCTGAAAAAAATTCTGTCCTCTAGGGGGGGCGTGACAGAAAATAATTGAGAACCACTGAGCTAATGTAATCTATAGACGTTTAAAAAAGTCCATTCACAGTGGCTGTCGGTATGTGAAGAAGCACGGAGGTGGTCCCTTTGGCGCACATGCAAAGAAGAAACCTGTTTACAGCCGCTTGTGAGACGGAGCCTGGATGAGAGCGACAGGCATCATTAACAGGCAAACATATGAAAGAAGTGAATGCACAGGCAGAAAGAAAGACAAAGCAAAGCTCAGCTGCTACTGCCAGTGGCTTGCTGGTGCTCTGCTGTGGCTCAGGCGAGGAAGAGGAAGTGAGGAGGAGTGCCCCGGGGCATACAGAGGCTGACCGTGCAGAGATTCTGGGAGCTCCTGACCAGACGTCAGCCAGCTCTCCAGCAGCTGGAGGTGGTAGGGGCAGTGGTGCAGGTGGTGGGCCATGGCCCCGTCCACCGCCAGAGGGGCAAACCCCAGCAGCTGGACCGCCGGGACCTCGTTGGGCGGCTCTGAGGGGTGAGAGGCAGAGCAGGGAAAGGAGAAAGAAGAGACAGTACAGTGGCGGGAGGAGAGGGATGGGAGGAGCTGTGCCACAGACAGGAACAAATTCAGTCTGAATTGCAGACTTCACCTGATCAATACGGCCCTCCAGCTTGGAGCCCCCTCAGGAACCACGCTGCGCTGCAGCCACGCAGGCTACAGACTCAATTTTTCTATACACTATACACTGTTCTGTTGGGTCTCTCAAATTAAAAATATATTTGGATTGGTTGATTTGATCAAATAGCAAACATTACAGGTATTGAGGCAGTGAGCCTGGTGACAAATTACACTTGAGTATAACATGTTAAATATACATGCATATAATAGTGGTTCTGTCAAAGTTAAATAAGTGACTTTCAGGGGAGACGCTATTCAATCACACAGGGGTCACGACAGGCATGGCAGCAGCGAGGCAGGTGTCAAATTACAATATAATATCTATTCCTTTGTGTAATAGGCTCAGCGAAACTTTGACGTGTGCCATCATTTTATCTTACAGGGCATTCCATGATGGTAGTAGTGAGGCTGGTGCAAAATCACCCCTTCAGTCATTTAGGCAATAATAGATGTGTTGCTGTAGCAAGGTGACGTCACTGCAGGACTTATAATCAACGAGACTTAGCTCGATCACACTACAGGCAAAGAGACAGTGGGGCAGATGCCAAATTACAGCTTCATATATATCTGATTAAGTATGTACCATCACCAAATGGCTTTCAGAAAATACTTAATTGTATAACACTAGTACAGCCAAGGTGAGGCTGGTGCCAAATACAACTAGAAGGATGTCGTCAATAATCATCAAAATATGTCATCACGGAATGACTTCCAGAAAAGAATTCCTTCTTTACTTTCACCAGGATAGATGCAGGAGTCAAATACAACAATTTGTAAACATGGAGAGTGTTGTGTCCGTAACTGGTGTGAATATTTCACAACTTGATTACCAGCGGCACACATGGAACAACAGCTTGAGGAGCTCATGCACACACTTGAAACATTTCAAACGTTTCACTTCACTTTTCAAAGGACCTGGGCCTTTAATCTACTTTTTGTGTGACTGTTAAATTATGCACATTAAGTACACCCGTCTAACAGAAATACTCAAATAACGTGAGATATTCTTTGATATTCTTCCGCTATTCAACAGTTTTTTTCCATTTCACCCAGGAAAACCTTCAGGTTTATCCATTCAGCAAAATAAAATGGAAGCAGTTCTGATGCATGTGTCATCTGACTAATCTAAAAACACAACTTTCTTCAAATAGAAAATGACAAAACAGTGCAACAATAACTAACTGATCATCGAGAGAAAGAGGAACATCATTGATAATTTGTCAGAGTTTGACAGTGACAAACCTCCTGAAAATCTCAGCACCAAAACCACTTTCTAAAATCGTTTCAATCCTGTCATGTTCAAATACCACAATATCCCTTCCCACCTCCAAATGGGAAGAAGATCTCAACATTAACATAGAACCAATGCTTTGGTCACAAATCTGTAGAAATACATTCAAAATGAGCAACAACACCAATATACAGCTTATACAATACAAGGTCCGACACAGAGTTCATTACACCGGACCAAGGATGTTCAAGATGGGTCTCACTTCCTCTAACATATGTTCAAACTGCACAGCTGATCTACCTGATACCTCCCTACATGCACTCTGGCAGTGTACACCAGTCCAAACATTCTGGCAAAACATCTGTGAAGACTGATCATTATGCCATTCCAGTCTCACCTGCACTTTGCCTGTTAGGTGATCTGACAGAAATTAAAAGAGAGAAAAATGAATCCTTTACACTCCTGGTCTCCTGAAGCATCGCGATCCTCATGAACTGGAAATCCAAAAGTAATCTGAATGTAAAGTTATTTATAAACTTGCTCCTAGACCACATCACATTGGAGAGAATTTCTGCTTGTAGGAAAAATTATTTGGCACAATTTGAGTTGACGTGGTCCCCAATAATTAAATACACCATGTAGCCCTGTGTGGGGGGGGGGGGGGGGGGGCTTGGGGCTCTTGGGGCCATCTGTGGCTGGGGCGTCATGGCTTGGCTGGTTGGATGCCATCACCCCCCTTGCGGTCTGGGGGGGTGATGGCATCTATCCTGGTGAGTGACGGCCTCGCCTGGGGGGTGCTAGGGAGGTTGTGTGTGTGTGTGTGTGTGTGTGTGTGTGTGTGTGTGTGTGTGTGGGGGGGGGGGGGGGGCAGCCATTCTGCCTGGCCGGTGTAAGCGGGTGTGGGGCTTTGAGGCCTTGGGGGCTGGGTGCCCTCCCCTTTCTGGTGGGGATGCCCGCTGCGGCGCCAGGGGTGGATCCTCCCTCTGCCACCCTCCCCCCGCTGGGGCAGGGTTGGCCCCTGCTGCCGTTCTGTGGGGGGATGGGGGACAGTGGGGCTCCAGGTTTGGATGGACAGCTGACTGGAGGTGACCCCCAGGGGCGTTTATATGGGAGAGGGTTCGGGTGTGTGTGTGTGTGTGTGTGTGTATGTGTGGGTGTGTGTAAGTGTCTGTGCGTGTGTGTGTGTGGGGGGGGCTGTGTCCCCTAGCTGCTGGCCTCCAGCCAGGCTCGTGCTGGGCCATGCGGGTCTTTGGCCGTGGGGTGGGATCAGGGGGGCTTCCTGCCCGGGTCCTCTTAACTGTGGTCTGGCCCCTCCCCCGACTTTGCACTGCCCACAATTTTAACTACACTTAGTCACGCAGTGTCTTGAGGGGATAAGCTGGCTTTCAGGGTTCTGGTAGAACGCCCGGGCCCCCCCCCCCGCTACCCCTCAATTTTAAACCGCACCTTAGACACACACATTGCACCCAATAGGAAGTGGTTCTCCCTCCCTATTCACGGTTGGATTGGTGGAGGATGAGATCTTGTAGTGGCCTGGTGGGGGCCTGGCTGGCGACCTGGGGAGTGGGGAGCACCCCCCTCCCCACCAAACAAATGTATGTGTGTGTGTGTGTATGTATGTGTCTGTGTGTGTATGCGTATGCTTAGGTGTGGGTGTGTGTGTGGGTTGGGATTAGGGGATGGGGCGGTGGGGAGGTGGTATTGGGGCTCCTGGGGGTTGGAGGGTGGCTGTCCTCCGGCCGGGCCCGGCTGGGCCTACGCTCTTCCTGATCTGGGTGGGGGGACTGGTCTGGGGCTTGGTGGCTGGGGCCTTCTCTGTCCCGCCGGGTTGGGGGGACAGAGAGTGCCCCCGGGGGTGCGGTGGGCTCCGCTGCCGGGATCGGGGGGCTCCCTGCCCGTGTGGCCTGGGGGCCCTGCAGTGGACGGTCCCGGCTCTCCGGGGTGGTTTGTTGGGGCCTGCCGGGTGCCGGAGTGGCGGCGTCTGGCCCTGGTGGCCCCGGGGTGGTACTGTGGGCCCCCCCCCCCCCACAACAATTCCATTCACATCCAGTGGACAAACCACACACACACACACACACACACACACACACACACACACACACACACACACACACACACACACACACACACACACACACACACACACACACACACACACACACACACACACACACACACACACACACTCCTCATTGATGAGATTTGCTGCTGATTTTTCTTATTTTCTGCTATTGTTCTTTCAATTATCAAAATCGTGTTTTTTGTTCTTTGTTTTGTGTCATTTTGTTTTTGTGTTTGTTATCATTGTTGTTGTTGTTTTGCTTTTTGTTTTGTTGTTGCTCAGGCTAGTTTAATCTCATGACAGTTGGAGAATATTTGGATCAGTGTGATTACTGTATTAAAAAAAAAAAGAAAGAAATCTATGTAGCACTAACAAAGGTATTGTATTTATCTCTCCACCAAGTCTATCTCTGTCTCTCCTCTCCTCTCCTCTCCTCTCCTCTCCTCTCCTCTATCCTTTCACCCCAACCGGTCCGCAGAATGCCGCCACCTCTGACTCTGGTTTCTGCAAAGGTTCTTCCTGTTAGAGGTAGTTTTTCCTTTCCACAGTCGCAAACAAACCTGCTTGCTCATGTGGATATGTTGGGCTTTTCTATTTTCTCTGTAAAAGCATATAGGAATGACTGTACTGTATTTTAAAATGTTTTTTTAACAAAAAAATACTTAATCGACCGTGAAAGAATGAATGAAAGTCAAGAATTTTGATTTCCATCTTAAGAAAGAAATGCAGTTTGTGACTTTACCTCCAAGTGGAAAAGGAAAACAATATAAATAATATTTGAAAAGTCTGCAGCAGTTGAAAGCCCTGCTCTGATTCTCCCACGGCTGCAACTGTCTTCAGAGGAAGTGTGATTTAGAGTACCGCAAGAATTCGCCCAACATCAACATCAAATCAACAGTTGACTATATTGACCTTAAAAACCTGTCACAAAAAGGTAAATAAGGATTCATATCATCAATGTGGATTATATCTGAACACTTGTTCAGATATAATCTGAAAATATATCAGATATGCAGCCTCTGCTTGTTGTTCTGGAGAAACTTGTATGATGATCCTGCTGCTCAGATGACATGTAATCTCTGCTCGAGCGACGCTGATGCCAAACGAACTGGCGCCATCTGACGGTGCTTTTCTGAGAAATCCTGAGCATCAGCCAGACGCGTCTAGACAGGAATCATTTATCTGTGTACTGTACGGTTTCAATGAGACTCAATCGGTCATCAAAAGCGACGATAGGCTCATTAAAGTCCAGACAACCTGCTGTTTGCAGAGGAAAACTGGGTGTTGCAACTTGCTGCACAGCTGTGACCGGTACAGACGACTGAACCGAAGCCTGAAGACTTCTGAAACTCGACACCACTTCTGAAATAAAAAAACCCACTGTGTGCCAGAAAACGAAAGCTAAAAGCTGTACACTTACTACAGACTATGAAAGGTACATTTAGAAAAAAGGTGACTCGCTGAAATAACATTTAGGCCTCATTTACATGGCAACATATTCAAGTGAGATCGCAAAGTTTTCATTTAGTTTTGGGTCCTTGTTTCCATGACAATGATTCTCTGAGTCACTGAAACTTATTGAAAACGGCTCCCGGGGTGGAACTTTTTGAAAACGCTCCATCTCCATGGAAATGAGGGAAAACGCAACTTTTTGAAAATGCTGTGGCGTTTTTACTTGAAAGGTTGTTGTGTAACCAGGGTCTCAGTCAATTCCTCAACAAAATCAAATACATGATTTTAGAAAAAGGAAGACGAAGACGAGAAAATTCTAATATTGCAGTATTTCGTTTTAGAAATATTAGACTGAATATAAGAAGGTAAATACTCTAACAGCTAAACTAGATGTGAAAGTTAAAAGAAAATATGTTGTTTTGATGAGATGAACCTTATAATTATATAACAATACTACCATATATATGTACATCAGAGGTGTCAAATTCATTTTACTTCAGTGGCTGCATACGACACAGTTTAATCTACAGTGGGCCTGAGCAGTAAATATATGAATAAAATCAATCATTTATAAATACATAAAACTCCAAATTCAAAAAGTGCAACAACGTATATTTAATAAGCTATACTTTTAAAACACATGACAACACATTTGAATAAAATAACTGAAATGTCAATAATATTCTGCATCAGTTCACTGTGAGTAGACATTAAACATTCTGGATTCAAATTTTAAAATGTTTAGTAAAGCAATTAAATAGATAAATATTCTATTAACAAAAGTACAACAGACTGAGATCTTTCTGCATAAACCCATTTTAAATAGAGTTCGGTGTATCATCAGGTATCTGATATGTCATAGATGACAGATTTACGTGTGGACATTTCTACTTCCAGACATTCCAGTCATTTTGATTGATAAAAGATAATTAACTGTTAAATCAAGAATAATCTATGAGTTTATCTAGTCTGTTGATAAAACAAATTTAACAGCACAATATTCTGACTATGTATGTTAGACTGGATCCATTTTTGTGAAGTTTGGGTAGAAAAACTGCAATCATGCAGTGTTTAAAGCAGGGGTGTCCAAACTACAGCCCAGTTTTAATTGGCCCACAGCAAATTCCCAAAAAATACTGGAATATGGCCCGCACATGAAACTTGGTTTGGTGGTAGTGCAGTTCTTTGTTTGAACTCCAGGGGGAGCTACTGACTTGAATAAGGCAGTTCATTCATCAACAAAATTAAGGAAAGAAGAATTTTGCGACAGCGGACCAAAAATGGCACAACCAAAGAAACACAAAATAGAAAGTGAGTGCAGAAAGTTCCAGACACGGTGGGAAAATGAATACTTTTTTATGGAAGTCAAGGGGAAGTGTGTGTGTTTGATTTGTAATGAAAGTGTCGCAGTGATGAAAGAGTACAATGTTCGACGACACTATGAAACCAAATATCCTACACTGGCGTAGAACAAGCTTGCGTGCTCAACAACAGTATTTTTCCTGTGCCAAAAGAACTCAAGAAAACGCCACAATAGCCAGCTATGAGGTAGCTCAACTCATTGCTCCCACGTGGGAAATCTTTCTCAGATGGTGACTTCATAAAGGAATGCCTCACTAAAGTGGCAGGAATAATGTGCCCTGACTTGAAGACTTGTCAGCAAACATAAAACATCAACTGTCAGACAAAACGGGTGGGTTTAATTTCTACTCCATTGCATGTAATGAGAGCGCAGACATCACAGACACCGCACAGTTGCACATTTTTTTGCGGGGAATTGACAACAACTTTTGCATTATGGAGGAACTGCTTGATTTCAGCGGTCTAAAGACCACAACAACTCTTTGCTTCAGCGGTTTTATTGTCTGAGGTCAGAGATCAACCAGTTTTTGAAAGAAAAGGACCGACCTCTTCATGAGCTGAGTTACCCTTTATGGTTGGCATACCTGGCGTTTTTAGTTGATCTCAATGATCACCTCAACACACTCAACAAGAACCTACAAGGCAAAGACCAACTCGTGCCGCAGCTTTACGCGTACATGAAAGCCTTTATTGTGAAGCGCTGACTCTTTGAGGCACAGTTATGCACCTTCAATGTGGCGCACTTTCCCACAATGTCCGAAATCACATGTGCATTTCCAAAGGCCGATCTCTGACAAAATAGGGAAATATGTGTCTGTGATCACATCTCATGACGGAATTTGCTCAGCGCTTCCAAGATTTTTCTGCAATTGAGAACGAAATCAAGCTGTTTGCGACTCCTTTCATGATAAATGTAGACGAAGTGGAAGAGAGTCTGCAATTAGAACTTATAGAAATGCAGTGTGATGATTCTCTTAAGAATCAGCATCAGCTTCTCTCCCTACCTGACTTTTACCGGAGCTTAGAAGAAGTCAAGTTTCCGCTGATGAGACGCCACGCAAAAAGAATGATGAGTCTGTTCGGCTCAACATACATACGCGAAGAAACGCTTTCTCTGATGACTCTGAACAAAAGCAGACTGAGAACTGAAATGAAATTCGCATCTCAACCACCAAGCTGACTCCAGCCCTGCCAGCCATCCAGAGGGGCAAAGTGCAACTTCATTGTTCCCACTGAGCGTAACAATGCACCCGTGAGTTCAAAATATGATCCACATTCAATGTGTTATTAAGCCCTATTACATAATAAATGTAATCATTTTATGTTGATAGCAATTTTAAAACAAATATTAGCTGATCTGTTAACAAGCCAGACTTGTTTACATAAGAAGCTTGAAGTATATAATATATAACACATTTTTTTATCCACACCCTCTTCTCATACAGGTCTGTCAAGGAAGACCACCATCAGAAGCAATCAGAGGCAGCTGTTTTGAGAATGAACTGCCATCCTTTTTTGTTCTAAAATAATGGAAATCCCATTCATGAAAAGCAGTGTTGTCGGCTAATTGATTTGTATTACTTTAATAAACCAGGTGAGGCAATATGTACCTCAAGTGGAGTGAGTGGCCCGGCTGTTTGTGTTTGCTAAAAGATGTCGGTCACATTTAAAACCAGTTCATCTAAAACACCAGCACAATGTGCTAATGTTTACGGTGGATTTATCTCTGTGGCTCATAGAAACGCTGTGGTTCAGCCAGTTTGAACCAGAACCTGAGCCAGAAGGAGAAGATGGTGACTTAAAAATATTGTGTCTGAATATGTTAGTTAGTTTGGTCGTTTGTGTCAAGGTGCTAACACTAGCTCCTGCTAACTGTTACGGTTTTCATATTATACTGAATGTACTCAGTATATCAGTGAGGTCCACTACCAGAGGGAGTGGCTATTTCCCAGCATGACATCATGAAGGGAAAGTCTCTGATTCACCTGTATGAGCACACGAGCACACCTCCCTCACTCTAAAAAGGGAGGGAGGTGACAGACTTTGTTCACTTGTGGGGCCTCGAACACAGACTGGGGTCACATATTACTGTTAGGAAACCATTAGAAAGGGAATTTTGCATAATATGGGACCTTTAAAGAGCGTACAAATCTGAGAACACCCGATTTAAAATGAAGAAAAAAATGCAAGTGAGTGATTATTATCACCTCGTGGAAATATATCACAGGATGGAAAGATGGCATCCTGTGAAGAAATGGCAAATTAAACGTGCAGGCACAGCAGGTGGGTGTTAGAGGTGATGGCTGAAAATGGCACAGCAAAACGGAGAGGATGTGCGGTGAAACAGAAACTAAATCATCCGGAGGCATTTAACATCATTAGCAAAACCCCCAAAACCTGAAAACACAGGAGATGTTGTTTTCCCAATGAAGGGCCATGCATGAGAGCAGGGGAAACACTGAAGGAGTGTTGAGATGAACTGAAGAAAAGCAGACATACCGTTGGTCGGATGCCTGGCAAACGACACAGAAAATCTCTTTACTGGTGGCATAGAGAGCAGCTCTGAGGAGATAAGAGAGGTAAGCTGGAGTTACTGGGAGGCTGCCTGAGGTATGCGTTCGTGAAGATGAGGAGAAATGTAAAAAAAAGAGGAGGAGGAGGAGGCCGGCTCGTTGAGTCATCCATCTGCATCTGCCAGCTGTTGTGAAAAACAAAGGTCGTCTGAAGAAACAAAGACGATCAGAGGGCTTGAATGAAAATGTTGGAGAGAGGATGACAATGATGGACGATGTGGTTCAGTTGTTACCGTGCAGGAAGGAACACCGAGTCCCAGTTCAATCTCTGAACCAAACCTTCTTTGCTCCATTTGGAGGATTTATCTCTCAGTCTTCTTCTTAGGAATAAATCAAAAGCTTGCATGTTACAGAAATTGCTTCATGCCATCGCTTATTGTGAACATTATGTTATGTTCAGAAATTACTGGGAAAGTGGGAAGATTCCAACTTTCAACTGGAAAAATACATCCTCGCAAGGTCAAACTCATTGATCTAAACTAGGATGTTTTACATTTCATTCCATCACTAGCGTTGAAACAGGGAAATTCCGACATGACTGGGAAAATGCCTCCCAACAATGTCCAACTCAGAAGTGGGAAATGTTAGTTTACCAGTGATTTTAAAGTAGGGAGGTTCCGACCTTCCTAAGTCAAAGTTATGGATAAACTGAGACTTCTCTCTTTTTCCATTTAAAGTGGGAAGATTCTAACGTTCGAGTGGGGAAAAATACATCTTAACAAAGATGGACTCAAAACTCTAAATTGGCAAATTCAAGATTTTTTATTTCATTGTAATTTTGAATTAGGAAGGTTACGACTTTTGAAAATATGATACGAGACAAGTGGCGGATCACATATAAAGACAAAGAACAAGGTTTTGTGTTTTACTGGATGAACAGCTTTAAATAAAAGATGCCTAACAGCAGCTCTAAAGCTTTCAGGTTTTATGTCCAAGGGTGTTATGAGACAAATATATAATCAGCTTTGCTGGTTTTTATGGATCCTACAGATCTGTGTTTCAGGGCCCAGACGCCTCAAACTTCTGATGATGGAAACTCCCCTTTTGACTGAAAAGACGCAGGCCACAGATACTGGTTATGTGATTAAAACCTTGATGGCAGGAAGTGACACCCATAAACAACTGATGTGGAAAAGAGAGACAGTCAGATGTCTGAAATACTTTGAAGAAAAGTTCCTGTCACAAAGAATACTGTTCTCCACAGGAACGGAGTTCAAGTAAAAATTGGAAGAAAGAACATGGAGGAGGGAACTAAACTAAAGTGGATTCTTACAAGGACCAAAAATCATGATCAAAAATAGTTTAAGGCTAAAGCAAGATGACAATAGCATGTCGTTAAGACAATTTCCTGTCCCACCAAAACATGACAGCAGCTTCACCACAAAAGCCAGCAGGAGCACTGCTGGTGATATTTACTGTTCAATTGAGGTGCCGTTTACGTCACAACTTTTCAAGTGAAAATGCATCGTTTGTGTTTTTTTCTTCTTCTGAAAAGTGGTAAGGTATGTAAAATATCACACCAAACTAGACTACTACTATTTGAAGAGAGTCCAAATTTAAGACTTATATTCAATCTTTCAACACCATTTTGTGTGTACTGTTTAGTCGCAGGCTGGGTTCATTATTCACCACATATGAGTAATTGTGTTACATTTCTGAAACAACAGCATTAATTACCGCCAGTACAAACAACATCTATTTCTACAGTGCAAATGGGAGCCGAAGCCCACATCATTAGCCTTTCAGATTAAAAATAATACCATTGAAAACGAAGCTAATGCAAGTCTGCATATGGAACGGAACGTGGTGACTTTCCTAATGGCTCGCTAAATCAGTGATGGTTTCTGACATTAACATAATGTAGAGTAAATTACATTAATGGGAAATCCATCCACAGAATGTGCTGGATGGTGTTTATGACTGTGACCTGAACTCCTCTAACGTTGGGTCACCTCTTCTCTCACCTGTTTCTCACCTCTCATGTGAACTTTGAAGAGAGACAGTAAAAGCCTGTGTTTGTTCAGTGCAGCCTCGCAGTCAAGAGCGACACCCAGTGGTGCAACTCAACACTTTTCTGGATTATAAAAACAAACAGCTGCAGTGTTGCTCCTGATCAGATGCACATATTGTATATTTATACATTTATAAATTGTTGGAAGCAGCCCTGAAAAACCAGCTGTGGCGTGGTGTAAGGAGCAACAGTTGGAGGGATGGAGTGGAAAGAGTGGACTGGGGAAAAAAAGAAAGACGGGATTATTTTGAGGTGGATTATCAAGTCTCGAATAACAAGCCGAGTTTCGAAACATGAGGATTATCATAAATTGTGAGCTTTTTTTGTTTTTAAGGCCAAGCTTTTGGCTTCTTGCACAAAAGTACTTCATTGTGGATTGTGAGATATTTAGTATAACCTCTCGGGGTGTTACACACATTGCAGCACAACATGCACAGAGAGCGAGCACCTCCACACATTTGAAGCCAAGCACGCAGGATCAGGGAGTGGAAAAATATCCACAATTTATCATGATTTGATCCACAGCCAATCACCCAGCTGTCGCATCAGAGCCCTCATCACATACACTTCGAAGTGTCAAGACGCAATAGACTGAAACTTTGGGGAAAACGAGCAGCAGAAAAAGAATCATGAAAGTCTCCCAGAATTAAACATTTAAAAAAAAGTGGAAATAAGTTTGTGTCAGAGGGAAAAAAAAAGAAGTTTGAAGAAGTTTTCCATAAAGGACAAGGATGAAAAAGACGTCTCCCGTGGAAGAGGAAAGACACCCCGGTGAACATACCAAACATGCCAATCTTGCACGGCAGGCTGCCGGGGGACAGGGGCGGCTTTCGGTGGTGGTGGTGGTGCGTGCGCACGTAGTCCCGCAGATTGGGGGCGCTACAGGACACGCCGAGGGCTGAGGCACTGAAGAGGCCAGAGCAGAGCGAGCCTGTGTGAGGAGGGGGAGGAGGAGGAGGAGGAGGAGGAGGAGGAGGTGGAGCCGGGGGCAGTGTAAAGGGTGAGTATTCATTACACACCATGCTGTTATCACTGGTAACAAACTGCTGCTGAGGGCCGATAACATGAGTCAGCAGACCACAACGATCTGAGTGAAAACCCTCCAGCCACACCGTTTATACACTCCCATGTGGAAAGAAAGCAAGGAATCTGCCGGATAATTTACGGGTGATTCAGAAAGGTTAACATGCCATCAGCTGAAACACTCACGTGAGTCTGAATCTAACTGAGCGAGAAACGTGTGCAGACAGAAATGTGATGGGGGGGGGCGGGGGGGGGGGGGGGGGGTGTCTCCATTCATAAAGGAAGGGAAAAATAATTATCTTATTTTAAAGACCCATTCAAAAAAACTAAACATTTCTATTGAATTCTGAAGTCAGATACTAGCCAGCTACTGTGCACTTGTGGTTTTTAAAGTGGCAACCTTATGACCATTCAGTCTTGAAGCTGGTATTTTGTCTAAACCGGGGGAGTAAAACTAGTTCAAGGGCTCAATTTTGTCTTCAGTGGGTGGGACCAGTAAAATAGTGCCATAACAACCTTTAAATTGAAACTTGTTTTTCTTTACGAAAATATCTATATTTCTTCAAATCTCAACATTTAATACTAAAACTTAGTGCAATCACTACATAAAGTCAGTTTTAATGATGCAAAATATAGCGAAATATCTAAAAAAAAACAAAAAACTTCTTTGCAATTTATACAATTTGCTTTGTGGTTTCATGGACCAGATTACATTTTATTGCAAGCCGGCATGTTTGACACCCCTAACCTAGAAAGAAATTCCTCAGGGATTTCAATCAAATGTGAGAAAACTCTTTTCAACTGTTTCACAGGAAAAACTTAAACATACAAAGTTATGCTGCCTGAGTCACTGACGCGTCGTTTCTCCTATTTCATCAATAAAAAAATAGCAAAAATGAATATAATAAACTTTTTGCATTGGTTTAATTGCAATACTAAAATGTCAACAGATTTAGACCTACCTTTCCATTCAAAGTGAAAGAAACCACTAAATGCTATTTATTAGCAAGTGATCCAAAAAGCCTTCATTAACATCTTGAATGTGGACGTTTCATGTTTCTGATAAAAGATTGCGATTTTTGGAGCTTTGTGAGTTTCACTGGATGCATGAGAGCCAAGATTTACTTTGTTGTATTTTATTGAACATGTTTATGTCCAACATGTTTATATCCAACATGTTGATAAATTTACAATAACCACTATAAGGTGGGATTGTTTTGTTTCTTTCACGATAAGTGCAACTCAGTAGGTTTAGTGTGTGTGCATGTCTCTTGCATGTCCTCTTGTCACAGGAATGGAAAATGTCCCCTCCAATGTAAAAAAACAGTGTAAAGGTGCCAGTGTTGAGTCCGCGGCTGTTTGCTTTGTTCTAAAAACAGCCTAAAAGGTATGAAAACCACCGTACCGCTGACAGCAGCTGTAAATGACACCTGCTGCTCTTGGCGTGCTCGTGGTGACGGGCGATGGACGGGAGGAGGGGGCGTCACTCCGTGGCCTCACACCCACCGCACATAGCAAAGTGACACGCGGTGCCGGGATAATGTCCAGAGGCCCTTCATGTCATGTGGACGCAGCACAAAGTGCTGTTCTCGGATGAGTTCTCATTAATCTACCTAATAATGAGGTTCCTTCAACTTTTTTTCTTTAATGTAAGAGGACAGAGTGCAGTGGGAGGTCGCCAAAGATTCTCATTGTATGAATTTGTGTCCTTCAAGAAAAAGCTTGGGAACCACAGAGCTCGATCAGTTGTTCCTAACCGTCCTCCCCATCGCACCTGTGGGATTTGGGATCTGTGTGATTCTCTTTTTTCCTTTTGACCAATTCATCTTTCTCTTTCTCTCGTTGCTCACTTAGTGCATTTTGGAGAAAGGATGTTCATGTTGAATACTTTAGACCAGGGGTCTCAAACTCAGATCCTGGATGGATGCAGCTCTGCATGTTTTCCATGTTTCCCTGCTTCAACACGACTGATAGCAATGAGCAGCTCGTTATCTGGCTTTGTGATTAAGGTGGTGATAAACCATCAGGACATGCAGGTGTGCTAAAGAAGGGAGACACAGAAAACATGCAGGGCTGCGGGACCTGTGCTTTAGAACTTTGGATGAGTAATTGCTTTATTTAATATTTTTAAATAAATTATACACTTAACACTAAAATAAAGGTTTAAATAAAGCAGTTTATCACATAAATTAATTAAATGAAGACTCATCTATTTTACAATAGTATGAGAAATGTTATACCCCGTTATATATCAAGAGGGCTTCGCCTCCCACCCATGAATCTTTGGAGCCTCCCTGTCAGAGTCAGGCCTCCTGGTTGGGAATCACTACTCAAGAAAATATCTTTCTACAGGCAATTCTTCTTGCATCAACTGTTCATTTAAACAGTAAGAATTTTATAGAGACGTTTTGCTTAAAAGTCAAATGAGAACCGTTAACCTCTTAGGCCATGTTTACACGTACCCGGGTTTTTAAATAAACAGATATTTCCCCCTCCACATTTGACACAGACCCACATAGGAGCTACTATGTGCAGCCAAACCTGTAAGTGGCAGTGTAGTGAGAAACATGAAGCCTTGAGAGCCAATCACAATGCTGGAAAATAACACAACGTCACTTATTGTGACATAACAATCCCCCTTTTAGATGCAACAGGAGACAGAGTTTATCTAGAACTCCACTGTGTTTGAAGGAGTCATCGTTTGTGTTGAATCGTAGCTGTTTATGTGTAAATGTGTGGCCCAAACGCAGGGAAATATCACTGGTTTTTCCAAATACTCGGGTACGTGTAAACGTGGCCTTAATGATGATTCTTGGGAATACATTTGTACCATTTTCACTTCAATTGGTATCACAGGTGCCAGGAACATGTGGGATGAGCGACACAGCTGAGCTCATTTAGATTTTGAAATAGACTCTTGCTTTGAGCATTTGGACTGACCTCAGGTTTTTTCCCTTGATTGA
This sequence comes from Blennius ocellaris, assembly GCF_963422515.1. Taxonomy (NCBI): domain Eukaryota; kingdom Metazoa; phylum Chordata; class Actinopteri; order Blenniiformes; family Blenniidae; genus Blennius; species Blennius ocellaris. Next base: position 1,663,574 of record NC_137660.1, on the reverse strand, counting down.
GAACCCAGTGAAACACGAATTAAAGGTTGTCAACACAAAAAGACTCCACACGGTTCTCACACTCCGGGGGTTTCGTCGTCATTTTCACACGTCCTGATTTAGACTGCGGCCTTTCATGCTCATGAGTGTCACGGTGTTAGCAGGTTGTTGGAGGCTCCATCGCCAGGGGAGAGGGAGGCACGTTGAGACGGCTGCTTTCAGGGTTATTTCTATTGACTGGAGGTTAAATCAAAGCGACAGACCCCCACATTAAGATTAATAAATAGTTGCAGCAGTTTGGAGTGTTTGGAGGATCAAAATAGGTTAATTTGATATTAGATAATGTGACTTGGGAAAACATTTTTGAGGGCGATGGTCAGTTGATTCGAATTATATAACTATCTACCCCACAGCCACAAGATGTTACATCACAACCCATTGATACGACAATGTTTTAAGTGAAAGGGTGTCATTTTTCCTTTTTTGTTTCAGAAATGTTTTGCGTCTACACAGCAACGTTTTGAAAAGGAAATGTCCATTTCCATGATGTATTTTTCAGTTCGGGCTTCGACAGGCTGCTTTTGTCATGAAACCACACATCCACGCAGAGAACAATAAACTATAAACATTAACAAACGACCAAGTTAGATTGTTATTCCCGTGATTTTCAACTCTAAAACTACCAATTGCAAGGAGCATATTAACTCATGACAGTCTGGAGGCCGCCATTGTTGTTATTGTCTATCTACTTGTGGATTTGTAGAAAAACCACATTTCCATGGTCGAGGAGCATTATTGTTGTGTAAAGGGACACCCAAAATGCAACTTTTGCCTTCTCACTTGAAAACTCTTGTGTAAATGTGGCCGAAATTGAAAATCATTCATCATTGACATGTCTGCACCTATAAATGTCCTGGATGAACCACTGATGCTTTTTGTACTATGCTATACTATATTGAGTATTCTGGGTTTCCCTGATGCTGAGGATAGAAAGTGCACATTACTAAATCATTAATTAACATAAGCACAGGCTCACTGGAAGATATTGTTCATGTATTCTCGGTACTGAGCTCCAGCTGTCACTTCCACTACAGCTTTCCATATTGGAGTACAAAGAACCACATACATGTAATAATGAATGAATATGCTCCACTCGACCATGATTATTGAAAACTATAATGTAGACTTGATACAAGAGAGCACTGGACTTCACGCTGCACGCTTCAGACCAGTCAAACAGGGTTCCATTTCCCAGTTAACTTATTTAAGTTATACTCCACAGTATTCACTAAATACAGTTTGTGAAATTCACCTTAATTCCCATTAATACTGGTTATTTTGCACTTGTATACAAGTTAAATCCAATCAGGTTTTAAATGTACAAATTTCAACTTGTGAGTGGGCAGCTAATTTTCTGCTATTATGTAAGAACCCACATCAAGAGGGGGTCCGTTTACACCACACCAGTGATCAGATCCACTGTAGCCATAAAGTTTTTATACCGACTCCCAAGGTGGAAAAATTCTTTCATGGTCACTATTCTCTCCTGCAGAGACTGTTGGAGGCAATGTAAGAGTAAAGTTTACAGCGCTCTTACAGCGAATGCACATCTCTCCCCCGTTCTCAGCTCATGCAGTTGTAAGCAAATGTGGCGGACCCATAGTAGAATGACTCACGGTCCATATTCTAGTTTTATCACCCATATCAGGAGTTACATAGTTGAAACTGACACCTGACAAGATCCAATATGGATGTCGGGTTCTCGCCATTTTCCTCATGTTCATAGCGAATTGTTCTCTGCACAGATGTCTGTGTGGTTTCATTGCAAAATCAAGCAACAGCGTCCTCCTGCGGCCCATAATATTAACTCCTTCATTGTCTCTGTGTCCGCTGCTGCAGTGGAAATACACTGGTTGTTTTTAATGGATTAAGTGTTGTCATGTGAAATGTTGTCATGTAAACGGGGCCCTCATTTGTTAATCAATCAACCATTACCCCATCAGCATGTTTTTTTTAGATATGAATACATCTATTATATATTCAAATACTGTAGACAGTTCATATGTAATATCCTCTAACTCAATTCTCCAGCAATATTACTGTTATTACCATAAAATAGGTTGAATACATGTTATAGTCCATAAAATGACTTGATCAGTGGACAGTTTGTTTCTTGTGAAATGTGTCGATAGACGCACATTGGGGTTTCTTTGTTGTCACCTTATCGCTTCCTGGATATAACCGGATGTTTTTGAACAGTGTGCTACACCGGAGACCGTCCAGTAGTAGTATGTGAACGCCGCTCTTTCTGACTGACCTCTTGCCTACATAGTTTGGAGTCTGATCCTGTTTGGCCGTGGCCACGCTAAGCCGCAGTGGAAGCTATGCGACCGTCGGAGACAGAGAGGGGAGGGGGGTGGAAAGAAGAGAGGGCGAGAAAAACAGGCCTGAAGACTGAAAGAGATATGGAAGTCGGGAGGCAGGGGAACCTGGCCAGTGTTTGTTACAGAAAGAGGGATCACTGATGACAGCTGGGAATAAAATGGTGAAAGGCCTGTGTGTATGTTGGCACACACACACACACACACACACACACACACACACACACACACACACACACACACACACACACACACACACACACACACACACACACACACACACACACACACACACACAACATGGGATTCCCACCTAGGCCACTGGCTGGTTTGATCTCAGGAGACTGGCGCGAGCCTGACTGGAAGAGTCGGTGGGACGTGCAGCCTTTGGAAGAATGGGTGGGAGAAGTCTCTGAGAGGACCTGGGGGAGGGCCACGGAGACCGCTGATTAACACCTGAACCTGAACATTCCTCGTGTGGTGTAACTTAGACAAGAGACAATGTATGATGCTGAACAAAGTCAAAAAGGTCACATTTGGTCATCATCACACACGACAGTCTGGTACCTCCATGGAGCCCGTCTTGCGGTTGCGGATCATTGGAGACCTCCGCTGGATGTTGATTGGCTCGGAAATATGAATTGCCTGATCAGTCTGGTCCTGGGAGAGGTCCTCCAGACTGCCCTGATTAGGCTTTTTGTCCTCATTCTGCTTGGAAAGACATTTCATTCACTGATGCATTCACATGACAACTTCAGACTTTGTCTACAAAATAAGTAGAAAGAACACGACTTAAGAGAGCTTTCAATAAAACCATTTCAAAGTCTCTGCGTTGGCCATCTGTCAGTGCAACAACTGATTTAATGAATCTGATATTCATTGGGGTTGCTTTTATTATATTAGCCTCAAGTTTTCAGGCCTTGAAGGCCCAAAGTTACATGTTATTTTTGTTTGTGTTTTTGTTGCCGTTTAAATGCATGACTCCAACTCAACATTTCCTCTCTGCAGATGTGAAGTCGCTTTCGTCACTCTTTTCATAAGTCCTTTAGTGTGTTTGGAGGGCATTATTTTAATGACTGAATTTTTCTTGTATGAAAGATTGGCATAAAGATTGGCATAAAGATTGTTTGCTTGGTAATGTAGAAAAGAGAGAGAATATTGACTTTTTATCAGATTCACTGAGAAATTCTCAGCAAAGCTGGTTTTTGGACCTGGTCACAGTTTTGACTGAGTAGAAAATCACAACTGGTGAATAGAAAGAGCTGTATAAATTGCAGAACTTCAGATCAGACATGCTTGAAACACATGTGGGACTTTTTACAGGAAAAAAAGTCCCACTGCTCTCAGGATCAATAATCCCAATTTAAAAGAGTCCTGTCAACTAACTTCCATGGGAGAAATGTCCCTCTCCTTTTCTTAAAACCTTGGCTGAAGCAATGATGGTAATGATAGCCTACAGGGTGTGATTTCACTATTCAGAATGGCATTCAATCTACTTGACAAGATTTCTGCCATCTGGCTCCACTTGATGCATTTACAATGCCAAAGAAGGTTGGGAAACGAAATTTAATGGCTAATTAAGCCTAAACTCGGTGACTTGCAAATCTCACAATTATTCGTAACCTCATGCCAAAAAACCCATAAACAACATACCAGATGTTCAAACTGAAATTGTCCTGTTTCATAGAAACCATTTGCTCAATTTGAATTTGATGCACAAACCATTTCTCCAATCAAAAAACATAACTTGTTTTTTAAACCCCCTGTGTCCAACAATGTGCATGTTTCTGTTTGCTCTGTCACACAAAAATAGCCAGAATAAATGACACCATTTACTCAAGATCTGCTGTTGAGGCCATGATGTACAGGCGTAGAGATCCTTACTTGTTCACTCTGGACTTTCTGAATCTTTTGTTGGTAAAAAAAAAACAATGCAGATTGTTGGACCTTTAAAGAAATTTCTTTATAGTTTTTAGACGTTACACAGGCCCAGCTTACACGCCAATGTTTCAAGTGAAGACGCATCGTTTTTGCGTTTTCGTTTGAGAAAGGTTTTGTATTGACACAGCAACATTTTGAAAGCGATGTCCATTTATGATGTTCGGCATGACCACTAAAAACAATTTAGTTAGCATGTTGGGCCACGAGTTGGCGCCATTTGTAACGAAACCACATACGTCAAGAGAACAACACCCTATAAACATTATAGGGTATTGTATATATACAGTCATATGGACAGACGACAAAGCCAGATTGCTAATCCAGGTGACTTAACTATGAAACTACCAAACCTCAGGAGAATGTGGACTGGGAGCCATGACACTCTGGAGGAAACATTGTTATTGGTTATATACTGAGCATGTGCAGAAGGACTGTTTGCTGCGGCTGTGGTGCCCATGTGCAGTATCAGCATTTCCAAAAAGTTGCGCTTTCCTTCCATTTCCATGGAGATGGTGCATCTTCAAAAAAGTCCAACTTGGGAGATGTTTTAAAAAGTTGAGTTTTTTGCTAATGAAAAACAATAAAAGTTCTTAAAAAAAGGAGGAAAAACAACAGGTTGTGTTTTCAGTGGCTGCGAGCCCATTGTTGTGTGAACAGACACCCAGAACGCTACAAACGTTTAGCATTTTAACTGAGAAGTTAAAAGAAAGCTTTGTTTCCTCTGTATTTGCCCGGAATATTAAAGAAACACACAAAACCTCACGAACCTCCGAAGAGGCGGGGCGAAAGCCAAATCCAAGGGGCACGTTCTCCTCATCCTCGCAGCCCTTGACCCCGGGACTGAAGTGAAGCTCGACGTGGAAACGCTCCTCTGAGGATGGATCCTGCTCACCACGCACGCACGCACACGCACACGCACACACACACACACACACACACACACACACACACACACACACACACACACACACACACACACACACACACACACACACACACACACACACACACACACACACACACACACACACACACGAGAGGATGCATAAGGAAAGATAGGAAAAGTATGATTTCAGTGAACCGTGCAGCAGCAGAGCTGTGCAGCCTGACCTTGTTGTTGTCCTCGTAGAGCATGATGACGATCTGAGTCATGTAGTTGAGCTCAGTTACAGCGCTCAGATAGTCCATCGCCTGCTTCCACTGCTGGTCCTTTTCCTCCTAAAGCAACACAAGATGAATGCAGATATATATATATATATATATATATATATATATATATATATATAACAGCCGTAGCCAATAGTTCTTCTGCTCATGCACGAGTAGATGGACAATGTTGTGTATGTGTATGGTTTCATTACAAAATCAGCACCCACTAGTGGCCCAACATGAAAACGATATTGTTTTCACTGTTTCTGTCGTTTTCTTGTAAACAGCCATCACTTTCAAAATGCTCATAAACATAGACGTTTTCTGAAATAAGAATGCAAAAAGAAGCGTTTTCACTTGAAATGTCGTCATGTAAATGGGGCCTCAGAATAAACCACCACCTCCGCCAAGAAAGTGCTGAAACGTCAGAACATACGTCCAGCAGGCCTCCATAGCGGAACATGCTGAGCAGGGAGTGAACGTGACTCTCGCTGGTGAAGTAGAGACGCGTGCGGACATGACGGCCGGGAGACATCACGCCTCGGGAATACCTGAGGATGAGAAGTGATCAGGTAATGCTGCAGCAGTGTGTGTGTGTGTGTGTGTGTGTGTGTGTGTGTGTGTGTGTGTGTGTGTGTGTGTGTGTGTGTGTGTCACAGCCTGTATCGGCTGCATGCTCACAGTGGGTGCAGCTTGTTGACGGCCTCGTCCTCGTGAGTCCTCTGCAGGTCCAGCTGGATTTTCTTCATCAGAGGAACACAGTAAGCCTGAGCGATGTCCAGCTTCTCTGCTTTGCTTATGCCATATTCCTGATATGGAAGAACAAAGGCACATTTAAACCCCCCCTCATTCACTGCTCCTTACTTCGAACTGAGCGACACATTTAGAATGGGCAGTGAGCAAGCAAAGTCTGTCTCATTCCCATTTAGTCTCTTTAAGTACAATATACTTTGACCTATCAAAATATATGTGTGTCATTCATGTGCAACCATCTTGTGCAGTAAAGAGGTCAGTTATTGTCATATTATGGCAAATTGAAGGCGTTTGAAGTAACTTTACACTTTTGCAATATCTTTACAAGACAAACTGCAATTTGACAGCTTTCTGAGAATATATCTACCCATCCATACATCCAGCCATCCATCCATGAGTTCATTTTCGACGTTAACCTGTGGTATAATGATGTCGGCCAAGGCCCGGGACAGCCTGAACAGCTCCAGCGTGTCCTCCAGGCTCAGCGAGGCGTTGTGCTGCGAGTCGTACTTGATGCAGTCGTAGATGTCGGGGATCTTGCTGATGTCGTAGCGTCCATTCTTCATGCGAAAGTCTCGCTCCAGCTTGGACCAACGCTGCAGCATCAGCTCCAGGGTCTCGCTGTGGTAAAGCTGCAAATCTGCAAAAGCACCAGGCCACAAATGTTGAACGCAGCTTCTGGAAAACTTTTTTCTTTCTCAATTAGTGTGGATGCATTTATTTTCACTGCATGTGTGAGATTTGTGCTACCTGCAGACTTTGGGTCTTCCAGTCTCCTCCGGATCTGTGAGGTGAGGTTCTGGATGAGTGCATAAACCTTGTCGCAGGTTTTGACCGGATTCTCGATGACCTTCATGGAGTTCACCAGTGACGGGCTGCCTGTTGGGGCCAGCTGGAACATAAATGCAAGGCAGAACAGACAACATTGACTTTATAATGAAGAAACAAGTCAAAGAATATGGATTGGAAACACTTGGACAAACCTATCTGTCAGTGCACACAAAAGCAGCTCTTGTGTAACAATTTATATCCACGACTCTTTCCTGGAATGAAAACTGATTAAGCATGTCCACCTATTTAAACTAAACTGTCTTAATCAAATTCAGCTCTTTCACCATGTGCTTTCTGACTCCTTGTTGGATAAATACCTTTGCGTACTCGTCTTGTGTGAACTCATGATCCTTCTGCATGATCTCATGCAGCCTGGCTTTCACCCTCTGCTGGCAGTCGGTCAGAGAGTCGCTGTCGCTGTCCAGAAGTCCGTTCATGTTGGCGCTCTTCACCATCTGAACCAGGATTGGAGTCAGCTCCCCTTCTAAAGCCAGCAGGCCCTGCAGGAAAACATTGATTAAAGCATCATGTGAACTAAGAAAACAAACTTTTTACACCCAAAAGATCTTCCAATTGATGAAACCAGATAGGATCCTGAACCTTCACTGTTGTTTTTGGATGACGATTGAATATTGATGACTTGTGATCACAGTAATCAAGACAGATTCACACTCATCTGTAGAATTTAAGGCATAAAAAAAATCTTAATTCAATCCACTTTATCATTTCTTCCTTTCAAAGTGGAATAAACCAAACAACATCATAAAACAGACCAGAATAATATACGTAAAATATGCAGCATGCGCAATTATGTTTTAAACAGGACTTTTTACAGCTCAACTCACAAAGAACTGAGGCAATTATTCTTGGCCTTAAAGAGGAAAGGTTAAAGATCAGCACTTATCTTGACTCCAGGTCAACGAATCAAGCAAAAATATGGGTGTAATTCTGGACTCAGACCTGAAATTCAACAACCACATTAAGACTACAAAATCAACCTTGTGCTTAAAGGTTCGGAGTGAGCAGGCCTCTGCTCAGGACTTTTTATGACTCTGTGGTGGCCTCTGCTCTCCACTACGCTGCCGTGTGCTGGGCCCCTGGCCCCGGCCCCCGGCCCCCGGGCCCCTGGGCCCCTGGCAGCACAGAGCGGGACAAGAACCGACTGGACAAGCTGGTCAGGAGGGCCAGCTCCGTCCTGGGCTGCCCCCTGGACTCTGTGAATGAGGTGAGCGACAGGAGGGTGGTAGTTAAGGCTCCTCCATCATGGACAACACCACCCACCCACTGCACGGGACTGTAGAGGAGCTGAGGAGCTCTCAGTGGTAGACTGAGACACCCTCAGTGTAGGACGGAGCAAGTCCTTCATCCCCACTGCTGTCAGACTGGACAACAGGACTGTGTAGTAACAGTGACAGTATGTGCAACAACCCTGCACCTAGGACACTTTATCTAAGTCACTTTAATTTGTAAAATTGTATATAAGATACCTCTATTCCACTAACTGTGTGCACTTTCCTTGCCCTTTCTACTAACAGTTTGCATTCCTCTCCTTTCCTCATGTGTCCTCAAGAGCTGTATGGAACAAGTAAATTTCTCCACTGTGAGATTAATAAAGGCGATCTTATCTTATCTTATCTTAAAGGCTTTCTGACTGAACAAGATTCAGAGAAACCTGCTTTTATTCTCAGAAGGCCGGATTATTGAAGGGTGTGTTTACAGGTCAGGAAAAAAATCTGTTATCGAGCTGCAGCTCATCCAGAGTCGAGGGTGCAGCACATTACACCTGAGCTTCAGTTTCTGCACTGGCTGCCTGTCTGTCAAAGGATCCACTTCTGTTGCAACAGGAATTAACAACACTAATTACTCAGGCATTCAATTAAACAATGGATTTGACTGACCTTGGCTTAATAAAGTTTTTACTTCATTTATTCTCCTTTTCATGCTCTTAATCTCTTTGTTTTTCTTTTATTTCCTTGCAAAGCACTGTGAATTACCTTGTGTCTGAATGGTGCTGGAGAAATACATTTGCCTTTCCTTAATCACTTCAGATAGTCTGTTTGATTTTGTTGTCAGATACTGGAGTTGTCTTACAAAACCTCATCACCATCGGTAAAAACTAAATGCCTAAAAATAGATTTAGAGTGAGCAACTATAATTCATCCACAGTCACAGGTTACAAAGATAGTGGGAAAGAATTGCCGGCAATGAATCCAGACATTGCAGCTTCTTGGCGGTAACAGCACATCTGAAGTGATAGATAGATAGATAGATAGATAAATACTTTAATGATCTCCAAGAGATCACTGCAGAGACTGGCAAGATCAATAATCTTCAGCTTTCTCTCAAGCGGCCTCTTCACCAGAGTGCATTTCTCCTTGAATTTATAAATTAATTTCTTCTTATTTTTAATTTTCACCTTTATTTTACCAGATCGGTCAATTGATCTACATGAATCACGTTTTATGTTGCATGAGCAAACAGACACAGGAAAGAAGGGAATGTAACTGTACTTAATGTGTTGATTAAACAGTTCGTGTTCACAACAAACTTCTCTCTTTTTTTAAACAAACATTTATCCAAATTAATGTTCCTGGCTCCCTTATTTCAGCACCTAATAAGACAAACTAACTTGTTGACATTGTCCTATTATTTATGATGCTGCTGCAGATGAGAACAATCAGCAGAATCCAGACTAACGTTTTACTTCACGCTAATGTAAAACTCCTTCCTGCAAAGTGTGCAGAATATTTTGTCGGTCCTTGTTTATTTTTTTGTCCTCAAATTTCCCATCAAGATGGTGAACATGCTGTTAAGCATGTTCCATATTGAGTTGGTTCTGCTTTGATAAATCGACTGTTAAATTTGCACACGTGACAGAAAGTCTACTTGGACAAACTGCCCAAAATGCATCATCAGAGATATTTCAGGGATCCTGATTCACTCTACACTGCAGATGGAATGTTTTGTCAGATTAATCAAAAATGATGGATTAATCCGGGTTAATTTTGACAGCCCTAAAATATATACATGCATACAATAAATGTGTTGCACATTTCTAAATGTCATCTAATAAGAAAGAAAGAAGTATTTACAGTGATATATATTAAGAAAAAAATTGATAAATGCTAAAAGCGAGAGCAGTGGTCCTCCAGTATTGGCTGGATCACAGTATTACTTTCTACACATATTTCACGAATACCTATTTGTGGAATATATGTAGAAAGTTTGAAGGTCTGTTGCAGATGATTTCAGTCATTTGCAGAAGAAAAGTTAAGTGAGGTCCGACCAAAGGAGGTACAGGCTTTAAATATAACCAGACGGATGACTCTACTACAATGTAGAATTTGTGTTGTGAATAATGAGAAGGGGATGTAGTTGTAAAAGAATTGCATAAATGAAATTAAAGCAGTGAGTTTGTATGTCGATCCAGTTCATCGGGGAATCCAAGCCGCAACGGTGAGTTCTGAATGCAGCTCCAGTCACAAAGCAGATAGCATCACAGTAAATGAAATTGTTTTTACATCTGTAGATTATACAAGGTGACCCATGGTTTCTATGTCATACAGCTCAAAAACGCGGCTTTAAGAGCATCACGAGCAGAGCCATCTCAAAGATACCTTGGCAAACGCAGCAGCAGTCATCTGCACCCTGCCCTCATCGGAGGCATAGATCTTCAGGTCGTGGCGGTAGGTGCTGTGGAGGCGCAGAAGTCCACAGCCAGGAAACCCAGCGTAGTCCCCTGTAAATGACACGCGGAGGTTAACCGGTTAACCGGCCGAGTTCAAACCCCGATGTACACGTCACAAAAAAGTCACAAAATGTTTCAAGAATCCGCTCGAACTGTCAGGTAGTTGAGAGAAAAGAAGGAAGAATCGATGGTTGATTGCACCCAGATGTACCACAATTTCCATCCATCAGCCAACAGGGCACTGATACCGGTGCAACGTCACTTTCAGTTCAGCTGCATTGTCCTCAAAGTGCTTCAGGCATTTTCAATATGGCTGTTTTTGTCAACTTTAAAGTTTGAGTGAAGTGAAGTGAAGTGAAAGTGAAGTGAACCAACGTGGAGTCAACCCTCAAAATTTGCGGCGACAGCTTCGTTCCAGACGGAGTCAAATTCTGTGGATCACCTATAATGAACAGAGACAATGGAAATCTTTTTGCATGCTCAACGTTCATCATTTAATGTAGCAGTAGGAGATGAATGCGTAGCAAGGCAACCCGTAAAATCACACGGATGTTCCATGCATTGCTCTTTGGTGTGCAGCCATATAGCCGATTGATGCATCGTGTTATCACACCTCACTGATGCATGAATTGAGATGAAGAATCCAGTGTGTGCTGGGGACCTTCAGGATGAGTTACCATAAAATTAATTAACTTCATACACATAATCATGAAAAAAAAAATCCTTGAGATTTATGGAGAGGTCATCAGTGTTAGCTTAAACTCTGATCTTACTGGGCTGCAACAGGACTCAAGGAGGTTACCAAAAGATCTGTAAACCTTTCTTATTTTAAACATTTTCAAAATTCAACAGAACGTTTTTAACCCTAGAAAGTCTTGTGATTATTGTGGATGTCTCAAACCTGCCTCAAATAAGTGTACATGAATTAGAAATTGAGAGAAAAGAGCCTTTATTATGGCAGTCTTACGGCCCTTCGTCTGGGAGCTTCTGCACCTCTTGAGAGATTCATTTAGTTCCACGTTGGATGCCACCCCCCCCCCCCCCCCCCCCCCCCAAGACTTGGTTAAGAATTCCTCAAATGTCTGACTTACACTATCAAGTGATGCACATCACAAGGCTCGGGGGCCAGATGTGGCCCTTTAGTTCTGCTTGACCGGGCCTCTGGGTGTCACTAGGAAAATGACAATTGAATGAACATCGCTATTAGTGTTGGTTTTATTACATCTACAATGGTCATTATTACATTATTGGCTGTGTCTGGCAGAGCTCACAATTGCGATCTCACAAATTTGGTGTTTCAGAGAAGGACAAAAAAAAGATAGTTACTGAAACAATATCGTTTTTATTACATATTGATTGAACTCCAAATGAAGAAAATGTCATCATTATTTCCAGACTTGGGAAGACTAAAAAAAAGTTATGCAGAGCAACAATATTTCATCAAGGTTGTGTAAAAAAAGGAGGGGAGGATTTTTATTAGGACACAATTCTTATTGAGTATAATTCAAGTCAATTTAAGTCTTGGCTCTCCATAGTAGTGCTATTTTTTCATATTTCATCTTGTAATATTTGTGTGAAATTGTGTGTAATCCCAAGGAAACCTTTTTAAAAAATTGCATTTTCCTTCCATTTTTTCACTTGTCGCAGCCCAGTGAGCTTAAAGGTGAACTGCATACTGCACAAGAACAGAGAAAGGTAGTTCTGGTCAGGACTTTTCATACTTCACAAGGATCTCAATTGCACCATTATAGGGTGAAGACGAAAGAAAAAGTGCACGTAAACATGTGTTGGACGAGACAAAAGCTTTGACCAGATTAAGTGTGAAGAACAAGATTGTTTTCTCCGTTCTTGCAGAGCATGTTTCAACCGTTACACTTCAACCTGATGTGCATGTGTGCACGAGCAACTGACCAGTACAATGTTTGTTGAGGTGGATCAAAAACAACAACAATACAAAGCAATCCACAGCAATGTCAACCTGGGACAAACATGGCTGTCCCGCCAGGTGAAATCAACCGAAATCATGATGCGAGATCAGAGCACGTTAGTAGGCAGAGTGGTGAATGCGCAGTGAGAGAGGAGCGGGACGAGCGGTGGCGTCCAGGAAACCCTTCTCTTACCAAAGTCAATAGGGGACTCACAGCCAAGGGACCGGCGATTACCGGCTAGTAGTTTACACAGTGCAATAACAGGCAAGAAGAGAAGAGCAGAGTTAATTGACAAAACCGGTGGTGGAGAAAGAGGTGTGAAAACAGTGGCTGTGAGAAGGGGAAAAAAGAGAAAGAGATGATGACACAAAAAACTGCCTTCTTGTCATAAAAAAGAAAGAACACTTAGATGTTGTGTCTATTTTCATTTGGCTCAGGTTGTTTTTGTAGTTTAGGAGGCATGCGGCGTAAAAGAAAGCATCAAGAGGGAAATCCTGGGAACAGAAAAAATAACTGGTACTCAGGTGCTGTTTAGGTTTGAAGGTTTGTCTTGCACACACTTCATTTCATGGTAAAACGACAGCAGAGTTTAAGTTTCATTTGTGTATCATGCATGAAACAAGGTGTAGTTATTGTCCACTGGTGTAGTGCTGCACAGTTTATCGACTGGATAACCACGCATCACGTGAAAACCTTTCAGGTTTCACATGTATATGGCAACATTGAAAACGACATCAGTTTACAGAGAAACAGCAGGAACACTGGGAACTATGTTGGCCGCATATTGGGCCACAGGTGTGTGCTGTTGTTTCCTTGAAACCATGATCACTGCCCACAATTCAACTACCACATAACTCCAATGAAAGGTTATTTTTAACAATAACTTTCAAGAAATTCAAGCCCCTGCCTGGGAGAAGGCCTTTGTTTGTTTGTTTGTTTGATCATAAAATATGAAGGCACAATAAATAGAAGAGACATTAAATTCATGTAAAGTGGATTTAATGAACAATGACTGTTATTAGCAGAGCAGGACATTCTTGATTGTATCAGCCTGCTAAATCACACATGTCAAAACACGAGATATAAATAAAACCAGGAAAGACGACGCAGCTGATAGAAACTGGAAGACTTGTATATCACTGTATTGTTCAGCTATGCAATGTTTACACTGCACATTAAGATGTTTTCAGACAGCAAGAAGTGAGACTGGAAATATACAAAACAAAAGAGTCATGTGGGACAGGTTAAAAAAAAGGACATTAGAGTTACTGCCTGAAGGAAACCTTAGAAATATGAGAGTTCCTGAGATCTTTATTTCAACAAGATGCACTGTACTATCAACAAAAAAAAAGAAAGGAAAAAGACTTCAATCTTCTGCAACATGCACCACAATTGCATGAAATGCATGTGTCGTGTGGAGCGTGTATCTTTGTGTTGGGCTGGTACCTTGACCTCCAGGGTACATGCAGCGAAAGGCCCGCCCGAGTTCCTCGGCCTGAACCCGGCCAGCAGGCGTCAGCTCACCACCCCACTTCAACACCAGCAGCAGAGACGGGCCGTCTTTCTTCGAGTCTGCAGGGTCAAAAACAATGATGGAGAAGTTACCACTTGAGATTCTCCAAGTCTTCAATAAGAGTCAGTCAGCCATAAACATATGGCCACATGCCTAATTCTGTATAGTTTATATTACACTGGACTCTGTCTACATTTCTACCTAGAGAAAAGCCAGGAACTGAAAGAGATGAGATGAGAAGTATGAGAAGGAATAGATTTGTGGTGCACCAGCAGCGTACCTGGTACAGCACAGCAATCTTGAGTACATTATTGCTTTTGTCAGCCACAATTCAGTTGAGTTTGACATTATAGTGTTAGACTTAATCTCAGTGTAGAAATCCCAGTTGCAGTACGTAGTTGGTGTAGAAGCCATGTTTTAGTAGCTCAGTTCCTTTGTCATGAAAATTGATCAATTTTCACTGTGAGTCATCATCAACATATTTTACACACACACAGTACCACATTTAAGGTTAATGCTGTCAAAAATTAGATTTATGGGGGGCTGCATGGCCATGACCTTTGACTTTTGCGAAGAATTTTGATACTCTTTTTAATCGGGATGGACTGCTGTTTATACATAAAGGCCAAAGTGGAGGTCTCTTAGATTTACCCTGTAGAAAGAGTTTCATACTAGAATGTCACAGTTAATGCCAGTTTGGTTTAGAGTATCTCTACCAATGTCAAGGATGAAATCACAAAATGTGGGGCTATGTTATGTGAAAATCTAATTCCTTTTACCAATAGTTGACGCCATGACTGTGAATGGACATTGGCATATAGATGTTTTCAGGGCAGCACTGTGATGACACATGAAAGGTTTCAGCAGATATTGATTGAAGCACCATGGCCACTGTCCTTGAGATTGTAGTTGAGATTACTTTCATCAAGAAAGCCTGTTGTTTGTATTGGCCAGATTTCAGGACTTATTTCCTTGGAGATTTGTGTTTTAAAACTTCCTGTTCCGGTCTGTGGCTGTCCGTGACATTTTTTTGTGGCTCGACATGTTGCATATGTAGACCAAATTTCTTGGACATCGGTGAAATGTTTTCAGTCTCAGGAGAAAGTATGACAATAACTATAACAATGACAATGACAATTTCTTGCATTCAAATACGGTCTTGCTCTAAGCTCAGCTCAGGCTTAGACTCTAATAAACACAGTTAATATGAATTAAAAGGGATAAAAACACGAGTAATATAAAAGACATTAAAAGATGAGTAAAATCCATATTGATTAAAAAGGCAACAACTGACATGGTGTTGAAGGCCAAAGAGAAAAGGATTTAACCCTCCGGTCGTGTTCCGGTCAAATCTGACCGATTTAAACTTAAAACACATAAATATTGTGTTTTACATCTGATTGCCTCAAGGCTTTATGATATCCTCCACACGATGCACTTGAACATATAAAAGAGGTGATCACCATAGGAAATTAATGGGCAGCCCTACTATATTCATCCATAGTGATCCTCCCACATGATTCCTGGTGATACAATGTATCATATCTTCACACAGGCTTCACAGGTGTCTGTTATGTAAACCCATCTCTTTCCCACACTTTTGTAATTATCCCCCACCTGAACCACACCTTCCAGACTAAACAATGTATGAATTATACTGGCAATGACAAACCTGGAGGGGAAGCGTGTGTTTGGGGACACCTGGAGAGAAATCGACCTGGTAGACCTCCAAGTCTACATTAGTCTGTTGATTTTAGCAGGAGTATATTGCTCAAACTATGAGGCTACAAAAAAGTCTGTGGGATGCAGAATCCGACAGGCCTATATTCCAGGCAACTATGTCCTGACACAAGTTTCAGTTCCTTTCAAGAATTATTCGATTCGCAGACCAGCCTCTGCCAGTCTGGTTAGGAGTGTGCAAGCCCCAGCACCAACCACTGCCCTGACTGATCTCCCCCAACAATGACATGGGCAGAAAATGGAAGCACTGTGAGCTCTGAGCCCCCAGAGACAACAAAACAAGCCTGAGATGCTGCAAATGTGATGCTTATGTTTGAATGGCCCACTCTGACCTGAGTGTCACATGACACACACACACACACACACACACACACACACACACACACACACACACACACACACACACACACACACACACACACACACACACACACACACACACACACACACACACACACACACACACACACACACACACACACACACACTTTTATATTACATTCATTGTATTACATTAATTTTGTAGTATATTTTCGGTGCCGATTTGTATTTTCACTGTAGTTATTTTATGTCTAATTCTATAAATTTATGTTAAACACAACTTTGAGACATTGTTCAAAGCTAAAGAATGTTTGCATAACAATTTGGTGATGAAAAAAGCTTTTTTGTACTAATTTAAGAGTAGTTAAAACATACCGGTCAATTTTGACTGGGAACACTAAAGTAAGAGGTGGGAGGTGAACACGACCGGAGGGTTAATGCATGTGTTAAGAACCGACCGGGTGAGAGTCATTCCACAGCTTCAGAGCAATGACTGCAGCTGTCAACTTATGCTTGTTTTAGGTCGGGGATTGGCAAATTGCAGCTCGCAGGCCAAAATTGGCCCGCCGTCAATAACACCTGGCTAAAAATTGATTAAAAAATATTGTAACAGTTCATGTGTTCTTGATGTTCTGAATTCCGACTGTTAAGGGGAGTCAGTGAAGGCATCCCCAAGAGCGGGATGAGGCAGCAGGAGGGAGGGGAGAGAGGCGGGGAGTTGCAGAGGGAGAGACAGCTCGGGGTGAATGGCGCGCTGATACCTGCTGAAAAACTGATTTTTCCCTGTTTTGTTTACGGTGTGGCCACGGCCGACCGTGACCGGGCAATGAAGCCGGTGAACGAGCCACCTTGTCGACCTTACAACGTCCGGGCGGACGTTACAACATATTTGCTCTCAGAAAAATGACAATTCCACACAGATCGCACATAGACACTGTTGGGCCACGCAACCTCATGGAAGGGGGAAGTGGGGACCACGTTTTGAGAACAAATAGACCACATGGTCAGAACTGGAAAAGTTCGCCATTGGTCATGTGATCACCCCCCGGATCTCCCCCCCTCCAAGGTGCAATACTGGAGGCCAACGGCAGGGGGAGCCCGAGAGCTCCCTCACCAGCTGGAATGTCCAGGGCGGGCCCTCCTTCAGCATTGGTCCACATGGCCCAGAGCCGGGCGGAAACCCGAAACCAAAACAAGAGGTATAAAAACCCCCGCGAAGGTAAACTGTCTCTTCCCAGCCGAATGTGCTCCAAGCCGGACGCACCTCTTCGCACGGAGAGAAAGTACTGCATGTGTTAACCCTGACCGGGCCTCATCTTGCTGGACGAGCCGAGAACCAACGTGGAATTACTTTCGTTTTTCGTTTTTCCTTTTTTTCCTCTCCCTCACCGGATCTGAGTGTGCAGCTGCCAGCGCACACTCCCCGCATGCAGACCTGAAGCCGCTTCTTCTCCCCCTCCTCAAAAGAAGCGTTTGATCATCCTCGGATCATCCTGTGGACTTTTCCCTGTCCACAGACCAGTTTAGCTTGTTTACCTGGGACGCCAGAGAAACCAGCTCGCAGCCGGGAAATCAACGGACTTTCACCGGCCGCCGCAGCACGTTCACCGTCGTCCCACTGAGTAAGGCTTAGAGTCTGGGCAGGCAATTAGAATAACGTGACTGTAATATTGCTGTGTGTTTTATTATTGTGTTTGAAGTCAGGGACACCGATCCCGTGTTTCCAACCAATCTGTGTCTGCGCGTTGGATTTACATCCACGCGAACCTCCACATTGTACATCTCTCTCTCTCTCTCTCTCTCTCTCTCTCTCTCTCTCTCTCTCTCTGTGTCTAGATCCTGCACATTCTCATATCTGGACTGGTAAACAACTGCACAGTTACACACACCGCGGGACTGTGCAGTTAGACAAACCTTGTCCACTGCCCTTTCTCCCCCTCCTTCTTCTCTTCTCCTCTCCCCCACTAACAAACGAAGCAGCAACAGCTGTTCCCCATGCGCTCTGTGACCGTGTGTAGTTCACTGCCCCCTGGGAATTATCGGCCACGAGACCCCAGGCGCGCTCCGAGCAGGCTCACGAGCCGTGCACGAGCACAGTGACGTCACGCCGTCCAGAAAGAGTGCGCCAAGCGCCTCTGGTGGCCGCGTTGGTGATTGCAATCTCTTGAAAGACCGCCACTCGGTGGACAAGTCGAGTCATTGCATTCTCCCTCCGTGCGCCGCCGCGCCCCTAGTGGTCGTTCGAACTAGACGCCTGCCGCCACCTGGTGGACGTTCGAGGTCATTACATCCCCACTCAGGCTTTCACTCACACACACTCTCTCTCTCTCTCTCTCTCACACTCACACTCACACTCACACACACACACACACACACACACACACACACACACACACACACACACACACACACACACACACACACACACACACACACACACACACACACCCTCTTTCTTTGTACATAGTGTTTGCTGTTTAATAGATTAGATCTCCGTGTTGGATGTTTATTACTTGATTGTGTTGTTTTAATAAATAATTTCCGAATTAGTTTTGAATAAATACATTTTTGTTAATAAACGTATTTTAACTGAATTGATCGATTCTTGGTAATATTGTGTATTTATTGTTGACAATTCACTGGTTTGTAACAGTCTGTGCTCGAATCTCACACCTTCCTTGTTATTTAAGATTGTTATATTTACACAGAAATATTAACTTTACTTAAATAACCGTTTGACAAACGAGACTGAAATTTGGTATTAGCTATTTCCAGCTTAGCTGGTGGTGCCCCGATTCAATTATTATTTGATAAATAATCAATGTATTCAAATCAATAATTTTTCATTAATAAATTATTTTTGATAATTTATTAACTTTTGAGTAATTACTCAATTACTCTAGGAGTTGCTGATGAGTAACTAACCGTTTACTTTATTAGTAATTCCAATTTTTCCTAAATTACTTTCAGTAATCTATTACTTTCAGTCATTATTAATGCTAATTACCAACCATAAATCCCAACAACACACATCTGGCTTACATCTGTGTTGCCGGTGTTCTCATCAATGGCCAGAGAAAAGAACCTGGCCTGACTCAGACCACTGATAATGATTCCATGCACAGCATCCGACAGTACATCACATGTGTCGGGAAGCTGACCTGGCAGAGAAAGGCACCTGTTTCACCGAGGCAATGACGCCATCTATTGATTTATCAGTAGCCAGCTCCTCCAAAACAGCCAGCATCACTTCTTTAAACATTTCTGCATCAGTGAATGGTTTGTTGTGCTGGGTGAGAACCCATGCTGCTTTAAGGGACGCACTTGTCACTTGTTGCTGTGCTGTGAGTCCTCGAACCAGGACCTGCTGCTGTGCGCATATCCAGCTGTTAGTGCGCTAAGTTTCAGCTTCCATGCCTCTGTCTGGAGTGGATAAGCTTTTCTGAAGCTTCCATGCTTGGTTTCGTGGTGCCTTCAGATATTATATTCCTTACAAACTGCAACAACCTCATTTCAGATGAAATGGAATTTATAAAATCAGGTAGGATGAGTGCGTACTTTTCTTTCCACTCTTCTTTGAATGTGCTACCTTCACTAGAAACTTTTCTTTTCTTTGCATTTGACAGCGACATTTTTTCTTGCTCGCTGACGATCTCTAACTGTCTTACATGTTATTCAAGTTAAAAAACAGATTCAGAATGTATCACGAGAATAAAGCCAAATAATTATGTCCATGAAATTATTAATACGTCAGTTCGGCTCAAATAAGTGTTTATTACTTAAAATGGCAATTATTAAATCTCAGAGACAGTGTGTGTGTGAGTGGGTAAGTGATTAAAGACAGCAGCCTTGAGGAGCCACTTGGGGCGCATACCAAGATGGCAGCATAGAGCAGAGCTCCCAAGTCGATTAGGTGAATTATCCCCCAATACTTAGATAAAACTTGAAAAACACGAATATTTGATCAACGCGAAATGAGCGGGGGACGAGGAAGGAAAGGTTCAAGGAAGAAAACCATGTCCAATGACCCAGAAGAATCCGACCACGAGGTCGAACAAACGGAAGTGGAAAACGTGAGTGGCGAACAGCCTCAATTACTAATGGAGAGCCTCAACGTTATTACAATGGAAATACGAAACTTCAAGAAAGAGATGAAGGAGGATCTTAAGAAATTCGGAGATGACTTCAAAGCAGAAGTCAGACGAGAATTCGCCGGGTTCAAAGAGGAAATTAATAAAAAAATTTAACGAAATGCCGAAGAAATTAAACAGCAGCGGAAGGATATTGACGAGCTGCAGGAGTGGGTGACTGAGTAGGAAGAGTGGAGTGTGGAGGCGAAACATGCAATCCTCACGTTGTTACAACAACAAAAGAAACTACAGGAAAAGTTGACCGAGGTGGAGGGACACGGAAGACGCTGCAACTTGAGGATTTATAATGTCATTGAAAAGGATGGCGAATCCGTGCCTGAGCTGGTGGATGCGCTTCTTTGATATGTGGAGGGGATTTTAATGTGGTACTGGACTATAGGTTGGATACGACAAGTGCAAAAGGAAGCAAAAAGAAAATTAGTAGTTATGTACACATGTTAGTGTCAGAGATGGATAGGCTGGATGTATGGAGGGAACTCCACCCACTTGATCCAGATTATACCCACTACTCAGTCCCTCATGCATGTACTCCAGGATTGATTATTTTTTATTGAATAAGAGTGATATACACAGAATAAAGGAGTGTCGGATAGGGGTAGCAGATATATCAGATCACAGTGCAGTTTATCTAAAAATGAATTTGAATAATAAGAGGAAAAATACAATATGGAGACTCAACGAAGGTATTCTAAACAATAAGGGACTGATTACAGAATTGAAGGGAGAAATTAAGAGATACAGAGAAGAAAATGATAATGGAGAAGTAGATCCGACAATTTTATGGGACGCCCTGAAGGCCGTGATGAGAGGGAAGCTGATATCATACACAGCTTTTGCCAAAAAAAACAGATTAGAGACGTATCAAAAGCAAATTGGTAAATTAAAAGAATTGGAACAGCAACATAAACAGTCAAAGGACTCAGATGTATTTACTCAGATTCAGGAAGCAAGGAAAGAAATAGATGATATACTGTCAGAAGAGGTGGAAAGGAAAGCAAGATTTTGTAAACAAACGTACTATGAGGGAGGAGCAAGAGCCACAAAAAACATTGCCAGACGTATAAGGAAACAGCAAGCTTCAACAAACGTACATAAAATAAGGGATCCCGCCACAAATGTAATTATATATAAACCAGAAGAAATAGAGAAGGTTTTTGAGGAATATTATAGTAAACTGTATTCACGGCGTGCTTCTGTAGGAGGAGAACAGCTGACAGAGTTCTTTGAAGGATTGGATTTGCCATCTATAGGCGCAAAACAAAATAAGATGCTGACCTCAGAAATCACACGAAAAGAAATAGAAGAAGCAATTAGCCGGGCAAAACCGGGGAAATCACCTGGAGCAGATGGATTTGGGGCCTCACTTTATAAAACGTTCAAGGGGGAGTCAAGTCAGTATTTACATGACTCATTCAATTGTACCCTCAAGTCAGGTAAGATCCCTCCCTCATGGAAGGAGACCATCATCTCCGTAATACCAAAGGAGGGCAAGGAGAGAGAATGCTGCAGTAGCTATAGACCCATATCACTCTTTAATGTGGATTATAAGCTGTACACCTCCATTATAGCCAAAAGACTAGAAACATTTATGCAGGACCTGATCGATGAAGACCAATGTGGGTTTATCAAAGAAAGGCAAACGCAAGATAATATCAGACGGGGTCTTCATATTGTGGATTATGTCCAAAGAAAGGGGGAAAAGGCGATTTTGGTTAGTATTGATGCCGAAAAGGCTTTTGATAGTGTAGATTGGGAATTTTTATATACGGTACTGGCAAAATTTGGATTCAATGAACAATCAGTCAATTGTATTAAATCACTATATCAGCAGCCTAAAGCAAGGGTTAAAATAAATGGCAGCCTGACAAAACAGTTCAGATTAGAGAGGGGGACTAGACAGGGATGTAATCTCTCTATCCGACTCTATTTGCATCGTTTATGGAGCCACTGGCCCAGATGATCAGGCAGGAGGAGGGAGTAGACGGAGTGAAATTAGGAGGGATAGAACATAAAATAGGATTGTTTGCTGACGATATATTGTTTTTCTTAAAGCATCCTGACAAAAGTTTTCCGAAAGCAATGGGACTATTGGAATGTTATGGTGGATATTCAGGATTCAAAATTAATGTTAAAAAAACACAGATTTTGACGATAAATGACTCAGCATCGCAAGAACTAAAGGATGTATATAAGCTCAAATGGGATGCTAAAATATTAAAATACCTGGGTGTCAACATTACGAACAGAATAGACAAGCTATATGAAGCAAATTACACAAAAGTGAACCATGATATTAGGAGGGACCTGGACATATGGTCGGCTATTTGTTTGGATTTCAGCTCAAGAATAGAGATAATTAAGATTAACATTTTACCGAGACTTCTGTATCTGTTCCAATCTTTGCCGGTGATAATCCCACAAAAACAGTTCATGGAATGGGAAAAGTGGATATCAAGGTTCATATGGGGAGGGAAGAAACATAGGATTTGTTATAAAACCCTGCAGCTGCCTAAAGAGAAAGGAGGTCTTGCACTGCCAAATCTGAAAGAATATTTCTATGCAGCACAAATCCGACCTCTGGTGTTTTGGTGCAACAATGCTTTTGTCGCAAGAAGGAAAGATCTAGAACTGGGCACTATGGACACAGAGGTATGGAACGTAATAGCACACAAAGGACTGTTGAGAAAACTGAGTAATAAATTGGATATAATAACTAAAACTACAGTAGAAATTTGGAATGTAGTGGTGGAAAAGTATAAATTGGAGGAGGAGATAAAGACGCTGAGTTGGTTTGCGTTTGACCACAGGTTGAAACCAGGGACGATTGATAGAGGATTTGAGCAATGGGAAAACAAAGGAATCACAGCAATATGTACCATAATGGAACGGGGGAAGCTGCAGGGTTTTGAGAGACTCAAGGAAAAATTTGGACTAAAAGAAAATGAATGCTATCGATATCTACAACTAAAACACTATTTGGAGAAGGAGATCAGGATTGATAAAGATCAAGGAATAGTGGAGATATTCTAGAAAGCTTATGAAGGGAAAAAGTGTAGAGTGATCTCAGCTTTATACCAAAACCTGGTGTGGAAAAGGGACAATTCCTCTCTATATATTAAAGAAAAATGGGAAAGAGAGCTAAATGAACACATAACAGAAGAGGAATGGTTTGTATGTGTAAATCACAGTCCACGGCCACCGGCTCCAGGGTTTGGCGGGAATTTAGTTGGAAAAATATTGTTAGATTTTTCATAACTCCAAAAATAAGGACAAAAGTGGTGTCAGCACAACAACCATGTTGGAGACAGTGTGGACACGTTGACGCAGATCACACACATATATTTTGGTCCTGTGACAAACTACAGGTGTATTGGGAACAAATAGGGCAGAGTTTACAAAAAGTAATAGGATATCAGTTCCCCAAAACTTGTAAGATGCTGTATTTGGGAAACATAACTTATAATGTGATACAAAGAGAAGACGTATATCTGTTTAAGATATTACTAACAGCAAGCAAGAAAGTGATTACCAGAATGTGGTACAAAGTGGAGCCGCCGACCCGGGAGCAGTGGTTACGGGTTGTTGAGGAAATATTTTTAATGGAGAGACTCACTCACAAACTAAGATTACAGGAGTCTCAATTTGAAGAAAAGTGGGAAAAATGGACTGATTTCAGGAGGACAGAAGAGGACAGAAGAGGACACCGCCACCACTGGACAATAGAGACTTTGGTTGATGAAAGATGGATAGATTTTGTATATTTGTTTTGCCTCGACACTGTAACTGTGAAAACTGAAAAATGTCAATTAAAATTAAGTTTAAAATAAAAAAGACAGCAGCCTTATTATCACCAGGTCTGTTTCATAACACAGACACAGTGTGGAGCCAAAGCAGAAACAAGGTAATCACAGCCTATAGCAAATTCATTAATTTTGAATAAACAACATTACTAAATTATGTTGCTGTGCAATATAAAATAGTATAGATGAGGAAAAACAAGGTTTTTTTTAGTAGGAAAGACAAGTTTGTCTGTCAAAGATGTAGTCTTGGCTCACCATTGAGCTGGTCAGAAAATGTTTTGGCTCGAAGCCAAACTTAATTGCCGACCAGAGAGAGCAGGTGGGAGTAAGAGCCTGAATGAGCTCAGACAGGACGGACGGGGCAAGGCAGACGATCAAGTTGGATTGCTACTACGGGTGATTCAACTACAAGTCCCAGGAGAACATGCGCCATACGAGTCATGGCACTGGAGGCCGCCATTGTTATTGTCCAGACACGTGTGCATGTGCGAACATTTTTTTTACTACAGCCGTGGTGGATAGGTGCAGTAGCGCTTCCACCATTTACAAGGAGACGGGCTGAGCATTTTCCGAAACTTGACTTCGCTTGCAAATAATTCACTAAAATCAAAAGTTGACAAACTGTGAGGATTAGCTCATACCTTCTTCTTCACTGGAGGCTTTGGGTTGGCCGCTACGCAGGTAGGTCAGCTGCACTTTCCTGTTGATACCTGAGAAATGACCATACCTGGCAGGGATGAACACAAACACACATAGACAAACACAGACGCACATAACAAATGAACAGTCCGATAATCACACACGTGAAAACAATTGAGCCCCATCTTCAACATTTGCGTTGAAATGTTTGACACCAAACGTACTTCTGAATCCCATTCCAGGTTTTCTACAACGCAAGCTCATGAAGGTAAAGACAACAAGGCAACAACTCATCATACACAGCTAAGTACTAATATTAGCACTCGGTTTAATGTCAGATCAATCACTCAGTGCGTATTTGAAGTTAAACATCTGAAGAGCGGACGCTCTGGTGGTGCTATGAGAATGGTTTTAGAGCGTGTGTGTGTGTGTGTGTATCACATATCGGGTGCTTCCACTTGCCCGCTGAGTTAAGCAGTATTAAAAATTTGCCACGTCCTGTGGACTAATGACCACATAGTATTCACTAGTAGGACAGGCAGCCGAGAGGACCCCTTAAAGTAATCCATGTCATGGTGAGGCCTGGAGTTGGGAGAAATTACTGTGGCAGAGAGCCAGAGAGTCTGAGCCTGAACATAAAAATCCGGCAGGTGGGGCTTGCTGGATTTGGACGGTTTGTTTGAGCTTAACAAAACGGTCTAAAGGGCTCTGCAGAGTATGATGGAAAACCTCTCAGCTTCCTTCTCTGTGCCATCTGTGCAGAACAATCACAATCAAGGTTTTCACTTGAAATAACTACTTCCATAATTATCCCTTGGCTCTCATTCTTGTATTCTGTGTCCAAGGTGTACTCTTCCCCCATTGTTAGCTGGGCTGGGCTTCTGGACCCGGCAGCCCTGAACTGTCTGAAGTGGGATCAAATGTGGATGAATTATCCTGGTTAGTCTTTCCCACCATTTATACTGAAAACCCTCCAACATTACAGTGAAGCCAAACACTGGTGGACACGCCCACTCACCAGCACACACAAGCAGGAGCCTACAGCAAAAAAGAAATGTTACAAATCAAAGGTCTCCACCAGATTCTAGAAAAGGGCTTGATTGTGATTTTATTTGACATCTGCTAATCTAATTGTGATTTCTCTGGTTTCCTCTCCAATAGATTCTCATATTGGACCTCAAATTGTGGACATCTCAGGCCCTGTTTATGGGACAGCATTTTCAAGTCTAAACACAAAACTTCTCCTGGGACCTGGAACAGGGTTCCTGCAAGTTAAATTTAAGACATTTTTAAGACCTTTTTAATGCTACTTAAAACAAAAATGTAATGCCAATGCAGAGCATATTTGACAGTCGGCGCAAATTGGTTCGTAATTGGAACCGGGTCCACTAATGTGACATTTCCCAGACACATCTAAGCACAATATACAGCATGGCAACAAAATAATAGTGCCGCTCCTATCAGCTAATTTTGTAATAATAATTTTTTCCACTAATTTTCCAATTAATCAATGACTAATTAAAAAAAAATTATAAATCAAATGGTTGCCATGTATTTGTGTTCATTTTATTTTGAATAAAACTTGGGACCAAAACATAAAAGCTCACCTGTACCATCACAAATGTCAACGATAACTTAAATATGATCAAATAAATAAAATGAAGCAAAAGAAAATAAATAAGTTTACAAATATACCGTAAATTCCGGACTATAAGCCGCTACTTTTTTCCCACACTTTGAACACTGCGGCTTTTACTACGGTGCGCTAATACATGTTTTTTTTTTTTTCGTGGCACGAGAAACATTTTGCCTGGTAACAGTAGACCAGGGGTGGCCAACCCTGGTCCTCGAGAGCCGCAGTCCTGCACGTTTTAGATGTCTCCTCATATCAATACAGCTGACAGCAATTAGTGGCTCCTTGTCAAGCAGAGCCTCATCATGACAACAGGTGTGTTTGAGCAGGGAAACATCTAAAACATGCAGGACTGCGGCTCTCGAGGACCAGGGTTGGCCACCCCTGCAGTAGACCAATCAAATGAATGAGTAGTTCACAGAGATCCAATGAAATTGTTTGATCAATCATGCCCACTTTATTATTGCAAATCAGTCATTTGTACTCACCCTCAATGAACATGGAATCGAAGAAAAGCATATGATGCGGCTTTTAAGTTAAAGGCGATCAATCTGGCGGTTGAAGAAGGAAATCGAGCTGCAGCACGTAATCTTGCCATTTCAAAACATCCACCATCACCAATGGGTTTCAAAAGGCTGGACTGCTGCGTGATGAAGAGGATGGCGTGCGTTCAAGTGACAGCGACACTTGAACGCACTACTCTACTACACTACTCTTTTCACTTTTACGTCTTAATAGAGAGAACAAAAACACGTTTAAAATAGTAAGAAGACATGATGAACGTTTTTGAGCTAATATATCATATTACAACGTGGGACACATGCGGCTTAAAATCCGGTGCGGCTTGTACAAGAACAAAATTTATTTTCTTTCTAAAATTAGAGCATGCGGCTTTTAATCAGGTGCGCTCTGTAGTCCGGAATTTACGGTAGTTACTGTAAACCAATAAAAACTAAAATATAGATCAATACAATAAGGCGCTTTCTTAAAACATTCCTGCTAAACAGCCTAAATAACCTTTTTATCAGCCAAAGACAGTTATTGTTATTCTGAAGACTTAATAAAAAGTACAGACTATCCCACAGTTTCATTAATAATCATATACTTATGTGCAGTAGTGTATTGATCCTGGAGAAGTTGGTATACACTCAACTTCGGCTTCTTTAAAATCAGCAGAGAAAAACATTTTTTTCTTTAAAGAAACAGTGGCTGGAAGACGACTCCATTGAGTGAAAACCCATTAAAATGTTTTGCTTATTGTCACTTAATCTCTGTACATTTTAGCAGTTGTCAACGCTTCATTATGACCCGCCTTCCTCTCCCTCTGATTGGCTCATCAGCGTTGTGCTGCACGGAAAACATAGACACTAACCAATCAGGTCAAAGAACGCAGCGAGTACCAGCCAATCAGAGGCAGAGAACAGCGGGTCTCCGAGATGCCTTTTTCCAACCAGATGGAGCACGTAACTCCGAGCCGTGCTGCGTGCTAAGCAGTTTCAGGGCTCACACACGAGTGAGGCTACATTCTACACACGATTAATACACTCATTAGCGAGCCGGAGCGTGTGGCGGCACACGGCAACGCGTAAATAGACGACATGCACTGCCTCGCAGTCGAGCAGACATGCCGCCGATGTTTTGATATCAAAGCAGTGAAGGAGGAGGAAGGGGAGCAGGTTCAACCTGCAGCGAGCACAGCACTCAGAGCCATTAGCCAATTTGTATCGTCAAGTTTGCAGTGCGGCAACTTTACAAAGTTTAAGGCCGACAATATCAAATTTAATACCTTTTTTAAGATTTTTTAAAGATATCTAATGCCAATTTGTGAATTCATACTTTTAAGACTTTTTAAGACCCCGTGGGAACCCTGTTAGGAGTTTTACAGTTGAGAGTCACCCACGAGTGACCAGGCATGCTATCGGACGTCAATTTCAAAAACGCTGGGTCAACCGGGGCCTAAAGGTCCACTGCACTTTCTCTGCCAGGACGTCGCGGGCCGGGTTTTTGCGTTGCCTCACTAAAAAGTTGTGGATGGTACGGAAAGAAACCGCGACCACTGGCTACAATCTTCCGCAACCTGTCCGTTGACACACCTAGCACCGAGTAAAGAGTCCATGAGGAGGACAGACGACGGCGCCGTCTGCCGATTGGTCAGTGACGATGCCTCTCTCAACTTGCCTGCAATATTTAAATACTTCATCGGCCGTAACCCTCCTGTTGTTGTTTACATGCGCCGCTTTGCGCTCACTGGTTGATTTGTTAACTGGGTTTATTAAAACGTCGCACAACACAACACCGCTGTCTTTAAAGAGATACAGACGCTCCTCTCAGGAACAGGAGGAGGAGCTTCAGCAGGAGCTGGACGCTGCTGTTCACAATAAGAAAGTTTAATCTGAGTAACAAAAGAATGACTTGAACAGCCGCCGGCCGCTTCTATGTTCTTTGCTGGGGTGTCTCCAAGTTATTCACAACCCCGCCTACATTTTTACCGTACTTCCTGTTGTGGGACCAGAGACAGTGAGTTGGTCCTGGGTGTGCTTTGCCATACCGTAACCTCCCGCTCTGCTCCGCCACGTACTGCGGTGGAACATCGGCTTAAATGAGTGGTACCCCAAAGTGGAAACAACATCTGAGGTCCTGGTGACACGACAGTGTTTTCAAGTGACTACACAAAACTTTTGCTGGGTTTAGTGTCTGTTTACATGCCAATGGTTTGAAAACGCTCATGCTCAGTCTCCACTAGACGTTGGAAACACTGCAACTGCGCATGCGCACTACGGCTGTGGTAAATAGTTGTTCTGCACATTCATGTAGATCAGAGGGTCGGAGCCGGACTGTGTGTGTCTGACATAAATACGTCAATGTACCCTCTGCCCGCCAAATGCCGTTCATCCTTCCATATCATCTGACAGTAAGTCAGTCAGTCGAAATTAAACAAAGAAACAACATAACCTGCAGTGTGAAAAAGCACAAAGTCGACCAGGAAAACTGTCAGTTGAACTCTGACTTGACTGAACAGTTTAGTTTTGTATTACGGCCCATGATTGATCTGCATGCAGACCGGAGCAGTCAGCAAAGTGGATCATCACTTTAAAGTCCTAGTGAAATGAAAATTCGACCTCCAAAACACTCGGCGGAGCTTCTGACAATAATAGAGTGACGTCACTGGATGTGCACACGCCCAAGTTGTGTTTACGTTATGTCGGATCAGAGTTTTGATGACGAAGAGGGCTCAATTTAACGATATTTCATCATCATCGGGCATTTCAAACCCAGTGATTGATGACGAAGACACAGAATGGGTCGTTCTGCCATTGGTGACCCCGTTTTGAACATGTTTGAGGAAGCAGAAGACTGTTTGTCCTCGTCTCCTCAGCCTCAGTAGCCGGCAGTTTTCACCGCGGCTTTGAGGCTCCTGACTTTTGGAAGAACGACCCGGCTTCGTGGATCATGTTGAAGCGCTTTTCCGACTGCGCGGAATCACCGAAGATGAGTCCAGGCATTACTTGATCGTCTACTAGCCGCCGAAGCTAGCAGCTAGCAGCTAGCCGCTCCCGCCGCCTGTGCTCCTTTTCTCCTCTCTCGGGTCTCTTCCATGCTCAATCTTTCGTCAAGGCTCATAAAACGCCGACTACAACTTCAAAACACTGTTAAAACGTCTATTTAAGAGGGAAACAACACAAGCCAATGTAAACACAACAGATCGAGATCTGCACATCTCTTGACGTCACGCTCACGAAGAAGGATTCCCCCGACTTCCTCAGCTGGAGATTCAAAATTCAAATAACTTTGTTATGCGACAACAGTGGTGGGGCAGAGTCGGAGAAACCTTATAAGTAGTACCCCAACTACCGTTTTTTGGAAAGTCGTGTTTTACATTTAGCCGCTAAACAGAAAGCATAACATCATAAAAGCCGTCCGTGTCTACGATATATCAGCATTGTCACAAGGCAGCAACAGCCGCATCATCGCTGGTTTCATGGAACCTTGCCAAAGCTGAGAAACATTTGCTGATGCTGAGTTAAATAAAAAAAACACACAATTAATATGGTTGATGAAGTTTTAAGTCACGGCGAGAAAAGAAAGACGATTGTGGAGCTGTTAAAGGTGTGTTTACACATTATGATGACAAGTTTGGCACGAATCTCAATTCCTGACTGTGGATCAGGATTTTGATGTGAATTCTACAAGTTAGGGCCGTGGCGTCACACCGTCATGGACAGTCGTCACCTTTTATCATGCATTACAAGTAAGAGCAGGAAACGGTGGCGAATCATCCCGAGTCATTGCACACCGTAAGCATTATTATTCCATGGTGTTGCAAACTCTGCACTGTTGCAAATCATTAATCACTCAGGAATGTGGCGAATTGGGAGAATTTGCTTTATTCAGTTGTGGATTTTACTATGAGAGACGTGTCCAGCCGACCAGGGCGCACCAGAGGAAATGAGAATCACTGTCTCAGGTGCGTCTGGTGGAGGCGGGTGTAAAACAAGTCAGGTCTGCAACTGAGTTTAAAAATATATGACTCCACACCCCAGTTATTCTACCGTCAGCTACTGAACAGTTCACACACTCCAGATCGCTCAGCATTCAAAGAAATTCCATAGAGTTGATCAGAGAGGAGGATGCTGCAGGGAGCGAATGCTGTCACACTGTATAGAGGCTGTTATATGCTTGACAGACGGGCGTGACATGCGGAACTTAGAGGAATCAGCATGACAGCGTGTGTGCCATTTATACTACAAGCGGTTCCAGCTCCGAACCTGCAGGGGCCAGTGCATCGCAAACTCACTTCCACCGCAGTAAAATTAGAGCAGAAGAAGTAGACTTCTTCTCTGTGACATCAGTGGGTGATCCTGCAAGTGGAGAGCGCAGCAGAGCCTTCAACTATCGATTCAAATTAAATGTTCCCTCTGTTGAAGTCTGACACAAATTGACATCAATGAGTGAAATCTTGTGTTTCCAGTGTGGATGTGCAGCTTTATGCTTTTTGTGTCTTTATAACCATGTCTTCAGCTCTGCCTTTTTTTCCGCATGTCACTGTCCGTGTAGTCAGAAAAATTTGGAGGCGCACGGAGCAGTGACATCTGCGTGAACAGGGCCAAATGGAGGGGCGTGGCGGCTGAAATTATGTAATTGTGCGGCATGAAGCCATGCAGAGCTTGTGGACGCGTCAAGCATAAGACAGCCTTAAGGCATCAAGACGAATCACAACTTTCTGATGAACATCTTGGCCTCAAGACTGAGACGGCAGGATATATCAGAGGGATTTCTTCATCCCATCGCTTTTCTCACTGACTCGTGAGTAAATTCATTCATTTTTGTTTATTTGCCATCTAACTGGTGTATCATAACAAAAATTATAACAATAGTACTAATAAGTTCATTTATATAGCAGTTTTTATACTTCAAATACAACAACAATTAACGACAATTAAAAACAATAAATTAATTAAATGAGGGAACAGAAACAAATGCAGCACTGAAACAACGAATGTGGAATTTAAAAAGTAAAAAACTGTAAGTCTCTCCCTGTATTACGGTCTCTGTCTCTCTCAGTGTGTAAATAATTAGCTGGTTTTGCTCTTCCTTTTTTGGTTTCACGCTTACTTTTTGTCAAGAGTGTTTTTCATGTGACCCTCAACACAAGTTTTGAAAATCCCAGCTTTAAATTATTACTAAAACCACCTTCACGACTACTACTATAACAAGCATGATAATAAAAACAATAATAATAGAAATAATGGCAACATCAGTGAAAATATCTGCAATTAAAACAACTTTTACTGACATAGTGCAAAAAAACCTGCAGTTGTTGATTTGGCACTCACTTGTGGCCCAACATGAAAACGACATGTTTTTCAGCATTTCCGCTGTTTTCCATGCAACCGGACACCGTTTTCAAAATGTTGCTGTGTAAATATAATGCTTTTCTAGAAAGAAAATGCAAAAATGATGCGTTTTCACTTGAAACACTGTCGTATAAATGTGGCCTTTGTATTTTCATGGACTGTGTTATCTGCAAAAACATGGTAGCTCTAGCTAATCAATTAGCATCGAATATCTCAAGTTTTATGCAAAATCCATCTGGATGAAACTTTACTTCTCCCTGTAGCAAAAGACAGATTTGCAAGCATTTGCCACCGCCACGCTAAACCCTAATGTCTCACAATACATCCATTCCCACATCTCAGACATACTCATGAGAAGAGCAATCATATAGACTGGGGGGGCAGGGAACATGAAGTCAGGTATCTGTCTGCCTCGTACAGGAGCATGATCAAGGGGGGGCATTAGCAGAGAGTCCAGCTGATATGTGGTGAGGAGAGCATTCATAAGTAGCACAGCACACAGAAAAACACAGTGAAACCATCAGACATTTGACTGTGTATGTGTCCATGTTAATGATTATTAATGGAAATTATAGGATCCGTCTCCAAAATATTAGGAATACGCTTGAGAGTTTAACTCCACAGTAATCTATGTTTTAAATTCTCCACAGCTTCAAACTGTCTATAAAAGACTATATATATATATATATATACATATATGATTGGCCATATTCCTGATATTTTGTACATACGGTACCAGTTTGATTAAACAAAAAGGAGGGTGGTACAATCCTCATCCTTTAAAGTAAGAAGGGAGAGGGTGCATACTGAGTGTCATTCAAGCTGGATTCCCTTTTGGAGAGAAAAAAGAAAGGAAGGAAGGATGGGTGGATAGGAGGAAAGATAAAGAGAGCGAGAGAGACAGAGGAGGGAAGAAAAGATAAAGCAGTTAAAGTCCATACATGAGGGAAGGAGTCTGGTTTCATCATGGTGAACGTGGTGTCTGTTTGTGAGTACGAGATGACTGAGCCCTGGTGAGGAATCTGCTGCTGCTGATGATGATGATGATGATGATGATGATGATGATGATGATGATGATTATGATAATGATCACAGGTGATGGCTGGATGAATGAATGAATGAACGAGGGTGTGCGTCTGATGTGAAGTGTCACTCACATTTCCAGGACGGTCTTGAGTTGCTCCAGTTTGGATTTCTTCTCCTCTATCTCGCAGTCGTTGTGCTGGCCCAGTTCGACCAGGAGCAGGCGGGCGATGTCCAGCACTTCCTGGAAGACATGAACTCCTGCACTTAACCCAGGGAGCAACTTCGACTGCAGGGGTGTCAATCATAAGGCCTGTGGGTCAAAACCGGCTCCCAAGAGGCTCCAATCCAGCCACACCACCAAGAAAATTGTAAAAAAAAAAAAAAGTCAAAGAAAACATTGATTTTATGACAAACACAACAATGAGACCAAAGTTGAGATATTGGTGATGATGCCATGAAAGCTAGCAAGTTTAAAGTTTAATTTTAAGGTTATTATGGCACTATTTTACCGGTCCAGCCTACTCAAGATGAAACTCTAAAGCGTATGAGAACTGAAAAGTGTTGTTCTACTGTATATAAACCCACTTTCAACAGTCTGAGTCTGGTTTTACAGGGAGTTTTTCTTTTCTTTTCTGATTTCTAATGTGGAATTGTTGCTTTTTCTCTCTAAGCATCTTGAAATGATTGTTGTATTTGGAGCTTAAGAAATTTAATTGAACCGATTGCGCCTCATTTTAACAGATCACAACAAATAATATAATTCACTCATATCAGCAACGACTATAACAAAAAGTCCTGAGTCGTCAATATACAGAACACATGGACATGATGCACAATACATGATCGCGCAACAATAACATGTCCTCAACATAAACATGAACGCAGCCTCGCTGTTGTGACATTTAGCATAATTTCGTGATGCAGTGGAATTGTGGTGCGAGGTACAGCCTCCAATGAGAGCCATAAGCAAAGATTTCACAACTCTCCCAAAATCGCAACCTTTTGTCTGCGATGGCTAAAAATCCCAGTTTGTAGGAGGCTAAAAACTCTTTCAGTCTTCAGCAGGATTCAATGGTGATACGCTCGACACAGAAAGAACATAAGAAGAAAGAGAGCGTGAGAAGGTGGAACAAGAGGCCTCCTTCGTCCTCACTCACCTGAAGCTGCTTTGGCTTTTTTAGCTTCAACTTTCCCGTCTTGTATCCGCCGCACTTCTCAAACAATTCAAAGAATCTGATCAAGATAATGAACAAAACGACAGTTACAGCCTGTCTGTTGTATGGACACCTTATAACAATGTGGACCATATCCTTTAAGGAATTCTCTTCCTCTTCAGGTGTGCATCCAAACAAAAGACTTTTTAATGTATTGAAACTCACAAGGGATGTCGGACCTCCATTTTCATCTTTTGCTTTGGTGTGCGATCTCCATGTCGGATGATGGCGATAACACAGCGCAGTTCCATCCTGAAGAGGTTGGAGAGGACAGACGCGAGATTGAAACGTAGCTACAATTCTGACATTGGGCATCGCAATTTAGACAAACAAGACTGAACCAATGCTGGACAACACACTGGAGATGAGATTGTGGTTAAGGAAGGAAGGAAGAGCGAAAGAGGTCAGATAAGAAGGGAGGAAGGACACAAAGAAGTAAGGAAGGAATGTATCATTTGTGAAAAAAATCTTCCTATCTAACAGATGCACAATACACTAGGCAGATGATACTGTTTCCATAAACATGTATATTTTTTTTATTTATTGTTTTAAAACCTGCACTTTGATATTTTGAGCGTTTGTTTTTGTTAATGTCCATGGAAAGGTGAACGGCACAAGGTCAAGTGAGCGTCTCTGTACGTACATGGTTCCTGAGGTGGTTGGGACAATGGGGATGTCTTCAGCCTCCATGGGGATGGACCAAGGGATGTGAAACTGAGGGGCGAGCTCCCTCATCACCATGTTCCTGGTGATGAAGAGCAGAGCAGCAGGGACAGAAGAAGATAACGTAACACAAAGTGGAGACCTTCTGTGGATCAAAGCAGTGTGACATGATCATCTCGATTCATTGCTTTAAGACGTCACGGCCATTTCATTACTATATTTTCAGCCGTTTTTCAGTAAAGTTGCATTGAAGTGGAGGAGACATGGTCGTGTTCTCTGTGTGCACCAGTCTGACAGTAAACATTTCTGCTGGATGCTGAATTAGTAATGTCAAAATACTACCAGGAGATCAATTAATCCACGATAAAAACCGAGAAAAAGTGTTTTTTTACTAAATTTTGTTTAGATTTTAAATCTCAAGTTTTCCCTGAAATACCTTGTACTACTGTAACACTTTGTTTGAAATACAACCACAAAGCATTGCTGTTATATCAAGGAAACGGGTCTGAAATAATAAAGTGTAGTGAAAGGTAAGGAAACAGTGAAAAACCAGACGATTGCATGGATGTGACGTATGGTGACCTACCCTAGCACTTTGGCACAGTCGTCGTAGTATTTCATGGAGTTTTTCACAAAGCTGAAGCCGTTAACGTCACACACGAAGGAATGGCCGTTGGCTCTGAGCAGGTCGAACCCACACACGGTTTGCTACAAAACACACGAAATGTCAAGTCGATTCAGCTGAAAGGAAATTTCATACATCAGAGTTGCAAAAACAAGACGGATGTGCCACAAACACCACATCCAGAGTCCCCGTCATGATCTGTGGAACCTTCAAACACACTTTACAGGCGAAGTTGGGAAGTTCCAACTTCTGACTTTGAAGTTTGAAGCAAAATATAAACGGAAGACTGATGAAGTCGAGCTATTTTCATCTTTACTTTGATCTGATACAAAGTTAAAATCAGGCAATAAAGTTACGACGAGTTAAAACCCTGACTGAGCAAACCCTGGCTGAGCAAACCATGATGTATTCTATTCTCAGTCTTTCTAATGAAAACACACTTTATATGGTGCATACCTTAATGTACAGAACAAGTTTGGCATTGGTAAATTCTATATTAGAGAAATAGTAAAAGCTTGACTTTCTCTAACAAGACTTCTGATGAATAATTATGTGGTGTCACTATGACACAGAGGTTTACATTCTGACGCCACAGACAGATAATCCTGTTTGAGTCCTTGGAGGAAAACATTGCGGTTATGATGCATCTACCCGTACATGTGCGGAAGAACTATTTACTATGGTAGTGATGCGCATGTGCTTTCAAAAAGTTGCGTTTTCCTCCCGTTTTCAGACAGAGACAGATCCAGAGCACTTTAAAAATATTCTCCCTTGGGAGCCGTATCCAAAAACTTGCTTTGAGCACCATTGTCATCTCAATGGCACCCAAAATGATGCAAAGGTTTGTTTATTCACTTGAAAATGTTGTGTAAACGGGCCCTGAGTTTGAGTGGAGTTTATTGGAGTGGAGCATATTCCCCCTGAACCTGTGTGGGTTATTGTCGGATCCTTGGGTTTCCTCCCACACTTGAAACACGGGTTTGAGGCATCTTAAATGTCCTGCACGTATGAAAGCTGTGACGGACTGGATGGATCCATGATGAACAGGTTTCCATTTTATGTTGTTACAAATTTGGTTCTTAAAATTTGGCATTCAGCTCCATCAGTTTTCTGCTAAGTTTAAAAGAATTAACTACACATACCACATGAGTCAGACCAGTATATTTTGAATGCAGGTTGCTCTAACTTTGAAGCTCCATCATGGTTAACAAGACTCCAGTTTACCTTGAAAGCCAGGCAGACCTTGCGGGCCACCAGCTTCTCCATGGCGGTGAGCATGACGGGGTAACGGATCTCCTTCCCCTCACTATCTCTCTCCACCTTTCCATCCAGCGCGGGAGACTTCCTGGCCTCTGCGTGGGCGTAGTCTGGTCCAACTGTGTAAACCTGCCAAAGGATTGTCACAGTTTTCCCTGGTGAGTCGGTGCAGTAACGACCACATGGAGCTCCACAGGATGGATTATACTCCACATTACCTTCACGTCGGTGCCATCTGTCGGCATGAACTCCTCGTAGATGTAGGATCCCGTCTTTCTCACGCTGCTTTCTGGGGAGTACACGCTGCTGCGGCTGCCAATCTAAAGCAGAGTCAGAAACCCATGAGGAAAGCCATCACTTTAGGGTTATCTGATGTTTGAGACGTTGGTAACAAAACGAGTTGAGGATGTTGCGGTGATTACTCCACAACATCCCTTGTGTTAATGGTGAACCCCCCAGGACCCCATCCGGTCAGTTGTGGCCACTGGTTGGGGGTCACATGGAAATATGGCAAATTTGTGTACATCTGTGTCAAACAGTGATAGCATCAAGTAATTCAAACGACCATGACAAATGAAGAAAGGAGTGTTTAGTGGATCAAATGACCGTGTAATCCATAGGTAACAAACGTGGTGTTGGCAAGAGTACGTGGTCTCCCGAGTGCCCATTATAGTATTGCATTTATTTACACGCCGATTACTTATCATCCCGAGACACCTGAGGCGAGGAGTGAGCAGGAGTTGCGTGAGACTGCTCATGGAAGAAGCCAGCGCTAAAGAGGAGAAGAAAGTGTCCAGCACTTTGACTGAGCAGTGAAAGCTGAGAAAATGGTCTGGCTGCACATGACCCAGTGCTGAGGTCACAAAAATAAGACTCCAGTCAGGCCAAACCCCCAAGCAGAGATTTCAAAGAAAACATTGAATGTTATAATCCATCACATTATGATACAATCTTTTAAAACGTAGCGACACAACACGACTCTGAAACCCGAGCTGAGACATCGGTGATTCTGCCTCAAAGTCATGCTGTGAGACTGAGTTTGTAAAAACACCCATAAGGCAACAGCTCATAGAGAAGGTTTTTTTTACATTTCAATGTATTTTACACCAGAAGATTTCATTAAAAGCTTTTTGTTGAGATTGCAGCAAGCGACTGCGTCTTTGGACTATAGGTCCGCTGTGCTGGTCCTGATTCCAACCTCCTTCAGTAACCTTGTGGTGGAACTTGCTACAGAGCCCCTGCAGCCAACATCCACTGGATGCACGTAAACCTTCCAGCCCCGGTCCTCTGACTCAGTACCCAAGTTATCACATCCCTAGCTTTTCCTTTCGAAAGCCTCATTGAGGACTTCCTCCCAAAGGGACTGTCAGCTCCACAAGGAAAACACATCGGCAGGATTTGGACCAAACGACCAGGGTTTGGCTCCCTTTGGTCATTGCAATTTTGAGTGTGAAGGTGAGCCTCTGGTTTAGATCTGCCCACATTTCCAATCCCAGGCTGCAGTCAGTGGACATGAGTCTGGAGGCAATTGGTTGGGCAGCCGTTTCTCCTCTTACCGGACGACAGATTGGTTGCATATACAACACAATACATGTACATAAACTCGCAATACATATACTCTGCATCACAACCAAGAAAAACTTTAAAGTTTAAATTTAAAGGTTATTATGGCACTATTTTACCAGGCTGGCCCACTCGAGATTAAATTGGACTGTATATGGCCCCTGAACTGAAATATGTTTAACAACCCTGAATTAATTGAACAAGCACGTTTTTGCATTACTGAGTATGTAAAAAAACAACAATGAACGCATGCGAAAGGAGACCAATGCAAAATCCATACGGAGAGGCTTGTTCTCACTGTGAGGTGAGAGTTCCAACCACTAATCTTCAGTCTTCAACACACTCAGTGAAAGAAATATGTTTGTGACGTTTTTGACTTTGATGTTTAAACCCAGGTCTGCTTTCCGTACCTTCCTGAAGAGTCTCTGGCTGCCTCCTCCAGCAGATGTCGGGTAGTAGATGTAGACGTTGTGGTCCTCCGCACATACAGGCTTCTCCACAAAAGGCTTGGGAAACACCTCCCCGTTCACTTCCACATGGTCCTCTGCCTCCACCAGGTTACACTCTGCACAAGGGAAGATGAACACTTCAAATTCAACCGACTGAAGCTCAAAAGCAACTAACAAGAGAAGACGAAGTGAATGCGCAAAATAGCTTTCCTTGTAAAGGAAGACTTAACTTCAAGAACAGCAAGAACCTGGTCTTGGAAAACAATCCATGCTGGCAAAGCTGTACGTACAAGTTGGTAGAGTCACACACTCGTATGGAAATAATCATTTCTAAATACTTGACCTAAACTATTTCACCTCCCTGAGTCAACTGGAGGGATTAACCAGTCAGTGTGATTTAACACTTAGGCTGCTTTTGTGACTTTGATGAGACCACTTTCTTTTCTTTTTTTTCCTTTCATACAGAAAACCAAGATTTCCACTTTATTGAATAAACCATAAAATTACATCTTTGTCAAAAAGATGATTTTTTTAACAGAAATCAAGCTATATATATATATATATATAGTACTCTTGCTTACCTTCAGGATTATCTGGGTCTCTGTTCAACACGGCGTATCGAGGTAGGTCGATGCCCTCCTCTTGTAGGATCCGATACACTTCCCTCCTGACAAGTAACACTATACTGTTACAGACAGGCCAAGAGAACAAAAGACACACCGATACTGCACAACCTGAGTAGTGTCTGTGTGTGTGACATAGTTGTGTAGTTAAGTTGGAATATAAGAGCTGTAAATAATAATGTAATTTCTATTGTGACTGCGTGGCTCCTCACTGCTTTGATTTGAAGAAAGTACTTTGGGTACATTTCTGAGCCATGTATGCAAATATTACTGCACCTGCTGCAAGAACAAGCTCGTCCTGAAGTTTAAGTGATGTTAAAAACCACGGTCAGGAGATGAAAAGCATCTCGAATGATGTGGATCTTGAGACTCAGCAGTGCAGGCATTATATTACAAGTAATAGTCCTGATCTGCTCCACCTCCAATGAACAAGGTTCACATCTTTAAGCTGTCAAATGATCAGCTC
Organism: Blennius ocellaris; assembly: GCF_963422515.1. Classification (NCBI taxonomy): domain Eukaryota; kingdom Metazoa; phylum Chordata; class Actinopteri; order Blenniiformes; family Blenniidae; genus Blennius; species Blennius ocellaris. The sequence goes on along the minus strand of NC_137660.1, from coordinate 1,623,386 downwards.
AGATTACTTGTTCTGGTCATTAAGTCTCATCATACTCAAACTTGTGGCTGGTGTCATGGACAGCATTATTCTAAAGCTCCTGTAACGACCCACTAGTTTGTTTGTTTTTTCTTTACTCGTGACATTTTTGTGCAGCTATTTGTGTATGTTTGTACTTGACTCCAGGTACCAAAACCTTCTTTTTACTTTCAAAGCCAGAGTGTAATGTGTCTGGCAATAAGGTGCCCACAGCTCATTCTTTTTTCTTTTCTTTTTTTTTTTTTAATCGCCTTTGCAATGTTTCCATGTGCTACATGCTACATGCTAAAGAGTTTCTGGGCTCACACACTAGCGAAGCCACATGCTAAACATGGTTAAAGTCTGACTGATACATCCATTAACAGTGAGCTAAAGCGTGTGGCAGCACACAGCAAGCTCGGTCCCTGAGTCTACAGTACACATAGCGCAGTACGTAGATAGACCCTACACTATTGCCCTATGCGTACTGTAGGGTAGTCGTATACTGGAGTCTACAAGGCTGTTGAGACTCAAATGAGTACTCAGAATCCACAAGTAGCTGTTAGTACTCATACATTAAAAAGTGGTATCGGTGCATCCCTAAATTAATCCACACCCAGAGAAAAAAAATCATAACATAACTAACAAGAAGCAAATTAAGCAAATTAAACTAAATCAAATTAAACTAAATACACCAAATCTAAGGGCATATTCAAACATATTAATATATAACAATAAAAACCAATATAAAACAACTGAACCAACCAAATTAAACAAAGCAAAATACATCCTAAGTCAAACTAAATTATGAGTGTACAGTAGAACCTCTGATGAGCGGACACCCTGGACTGAGTGGACAACTGTTAACACACCTTAATGAGCGGACAACCTGCCAAGCACAAACAACGGACAGGGTTTTCTGACAAATTTCAAGCTGATTGGAGATGAAAACGGCCAAAATACTTGGGCTGGATCAAATTATCTGAATATTCGTGTTCATTGTTGTGGTGTCCGTATATTATTTTGCAGCACAGTGCTGCTCTGTGACTCCTCTCAGTTTAATTTCATGCACCAGGGGAGATAAACATAAGGACCACGGGCCAAAACCGACTCACAAAAGGCTCCAATCCGGTCCCACCAAGCAAGGATTTATATGAGTTTTTGTAGGGTTTTTTTCATGGGTTTTGTTACATTTCACTGTATTTTGCACCAAAATGTGTCATTCAAATGAGTTTATGTTGCGATTGTAATCATTTCCAGTACTAATTGTTTGATCGTGAAAATATATAGATGGTGTCATCGCGCACACTGTGCGCCACAACAAAGCAAAACTTTCAAGTGTAAATTTAAAGGTTATTATAGCAATATTTTGTGCTTTTTAATAAGTACACCTGTCCTCAGAGGGACACTTGCCCTTGGATTCTGGAGCGTTCCTACATCACACATTAAACTGTATGTCTTTCCTTTAAATATAATAATAAAGTACCTGTCCTGAATGAAATACTGCATGTTGAGGTCATTGATGAGCAGCGGATTCCTGAGCTTTGCATACTCCACAGCTTTATCCAGAGGGAAACCTAAACCAGAAAATACATTTGATAAAATCCGTCAGTCCAGAACACAACTTTCACTTTTTTAACACAGTGAGAGCCTTATCTACTGGATGGATGGATGGATGGATGGATGGATGGATGGGCCAAAGCACCCACTCTGAACTTTTAAATAAGTGTGATTATTGGTTTAATTATCTTACTGTCTCCCCCTCTCTATTCTCATATCCCGAACATGAAATCTAACTGACCTTCATGTTTGAGCTCATTGAAATGTAAATGTGTGTCCACCACACAGAGGGCTTGAGCTGGGAGTGGCGTATTGATCTATTCGCCTTAGTGATGCTTTTGTTTCCCCACACATGGCAGCGTGAGGAGTAAAACTCATTGGGAGCTTTAAATAGATCGCCTCCAGTCACAGCTCTCTCCTCCAAGACCATAAAGGTACGACTGCTGCTGTCAGCCGGACACAAACCTGACACACACACTTCACATTACAACGAGCTATTTGTCCAGAACACATAACGGATTCACATACTGCTGTAGTTAAATAAACAAATCACATTCCAGGTACTTTAACTACATAAAACATCACAGTAAACACTTTGTATTCAGTCATGGTGTTTTCTTCTAGAACTGCAAAATTATGAGCCATTAGTTCAGCTGTAACGCAAAGATCATGTGCAGCACATAATTTTGACTTTGGGGCAGAATTTTGAGGGGAAATAAAAAAATCCCAGAAGATTTGGTTTCTGTGAAGAAAAGTGAACTGAATCACAAGGTATAAAGAGCTTGGCCCGAAGCCAAGGTTCATAAATGCTACATTTTCTACAGCTCTGTACATATTGAGTCTAAGTTCAGGTTGCAGGAGTTGCTGGAGCCAATCCCAGTGGACTCAAAGTCACAGACATGATAAATCCTAGAGAAATGCATCATGGGGCACACAAAGAAAATACATTTCTGCTTGGATTTTTTTTTTTGTGTTATCAATGCTTTTTAAAAAAAGAAAAAAAGTCTGATCCTGTTGGAAAATCTGATTATTTCCATTTTAAATCATGGCACATTGGTAAGGAATAGGCATTTGTGGGATGAGCAGCAGAAATAAGTATGAAAAGTGACCAAGCAGCTTTTCTCTGCTGTCACTCTTGCACTGTATTGAGGCTGAGCTTCTTGAATGCCTGGTTGCTTTTTTGTGGACACTCAGATGTTCACCCACAGTCCAAAAACATGCATTTGAGGTTAAGTGGTGTCTTCGAATTGTGTGTGGTGTGTCTGACTGTCTGTCTCAGTGTTTGCCCTGTGATGGCCTGTACTATGATGCTGGATTTTCTCTCATCGAGATAACTTCAGGGATTAACTGCACTCGTTCACTTGTTACCGGGATAAATCACCCCGGTATCTTACTCTCAATGTCCAACCTGCTCCCGGGCAGTGTGACGCTCCGCCTCCTGACCAATCAGATCTCTTGGAAAACAACCTACCCATTCTTAAATGATGGTGATTGGTCGCGGGGTCAGAGGTGAGGGAAGTAGAGGGTGGCGAAAGTGTTTTTAGAGCGATCTTTTCGACATAATAAAATAAATCCTCATTACTGTGGCTTTGAAGGATGTTTTTGTTCTTGTTCTCGACTTGTTCCAAGTCTATTTACCTCTGCGAGGGTTGATCTGTAATAACGAGGTTAATAATAATGGTCACACTGACAGAACTGCAGAAACATGAATTTATGGAATGCAAAACGACTCTTGTTGTCACAGTGATGAATTAATATTCCAACACAAAACACACAGGTGGGGGAAACTCTGCCTCAAAACAAATCAATTTATCCTGGTGGATGTGTTTTAATTTTTCATATTCTCAGAGAATAACTGCTCAGTCAGTAATCTGTAAACTGCACTGCAGGATTTCTCTCTGTCTCTGGTTGGTCAGATGCCACATACTCCGGCCCTTTGATGTGAACGGGCACTGATCCTGAAAAGAAAACACTGGTTGATAACCTGCGTCGTGTTCACGGTTATCAGAATTGTGCATGTCTGGATAAGTCGACCCAGAAAACAGAGATATGTTGAGAGATATGTTCACTATGAGTCGAAGATTAGGCTTCACCTATAATCAGCAGCCTGAGTTAGAAAAAGCTGCACTGCAGATGGTTTATTTACCGACTATGGTGGGTAGAAGGCATCACCCTGAAAAATCTTTATAATTAAATCTTATTTTCTGATGGTTTTTAATAAGATCAAAAACAATGTTGAAAATTATTCTGAAAGGTCAGACTGGAAGGCAAAGGTACGCCAATGACATGGGAGACTTCGGTTTTGAAACCGATCATGTTAAAGTACCCCGATTAGAACCCCGACATCTAATCACATACTCATCATCACTTCCATGTGACTCCTGGGTAATATCTGTGAACGTGGACATTGACCTCGCAGAGCAGTAAGCAGGGAGAAACTTACTGGGAGGATTTACTGTCACTCCCATGGACGGATCCCATCGACTGCTGAATTATTAAATCTCCTTCATACAGTGGTTAAAATAACTTTACTGCATAATCTCACATATTGAAAGTCAAACTCATGACACATGCAAGTCGTACTTCAACCAAAAAAACTTTTTTGAAAGAAAAGTTTCACGTTTACACAGCAACGTTTTGAAAACGTTTACACGGTAACGGCAGAAACACAGAACAATGTGGTTGTCATGTTGGGCCACTCGTGGGTCCTGTTTGTTTTCAAAACAAAATCACACAAATGTGCGTACATAGAAATATACGCTATAAATATTAACAATGGCGAGTATACAGACATTCTTATGGACATGGCGACATGGGGTAAACACTGTTGTTATTCTCGATCATCATCTTGCACAATGAGCGGAGGAACTATTTACTATGGCCCTGGTGCACATGACCTGTCGCAGAATTTCAGAAAAGTAAAATTTTGCCCATTTCCACAGAGATGTTTGAAAAAGATGTGTGTATGACTTTTGTCTGCTGATCATTCCTCGGGTTGGAAGTGTTGTGCATTATGTTCTTGCTTTTGATTTGCATCATGATTTCCATGGTACTCCTGCAAAGTGCTAAACAATTGGCACATGAACCATTTAAGCTCCTTTAAAAAGGTTCCAGGTACATTTTATGTCAAACTTAATTGGGAACATCAGCCTCAAAGACTTGGTTTTTAACAGCTGTTGAAATACAACTATCTAATGTGTTTTTTTAAGTGTAAGTTAATATATTGTTTGGTATATTGACATTATAACTTTGTTTATAATAAGATTTAAAGTCCATGTTTTTCATTTTTATAATAAAAACTAAAATTTTGAAGGAACACAAAAATCTCACCCCCCCCCAGAACTTTTCTACATGTTGGAACCTTATCTATCCATCACCATCCAATACTGGTTTCAGTATCAGTGCATCTCTAGATTATATATATTTAAAAAAGCTTGTTTGTAGCAAAAAAAAAACAAAAACAGATCTTGGCTTGAAATCAGAACGTGAGTCTTCTGCTGCTACCATGCAAACCACTAGACGACCACATTACCATCGTTCTCCAAGTCACATTGCAATCAGACACCAAAGCAGTGAAGGCCGGATGAACAGTCGGCCCACAGCTGCAGAGTTTTTTTAAATATGGTGGCTGAAATAAGATACGGGGAGGGGTCTTATCTTATCTTATCTTATCTTATCTTGTCATCCAAATGGGCATGTTCAGCAAACTGCAAATATTCTCCACCTTTTAAAAGTGCCCCCTGCCTTTCGAAGGCGAGACATTTCCAAGGGACTGAATTTAGTTCCAGTCGCCAAACACTAAGATCCTGTTGTAGAAATGCAGCTTCAATGTGACTTCATCCCCAAACTGGATGTAGTCACTTTGAGTGTAAAGTTTTACCTTTGGAGTGGAAGGAGATGAGGCAGTCACACAGGGGCCATTTCTCCACGGGTTCCTCCAGGATCACCTCCTCGGGGAAGATGACCACATCGATGTAATCAAACTTGCAAAGGCGCTCCAAGATCTGAGTCATGGGCTTCGATGTGGACTTTTTCATCATGGCACAAATGCCGACCACGATCTGTCGCTCCGCCGGCTGGTGGAAGGTAAAGACGGAGAGAGACATGAGGGGAAGCCTCAGAATAATTCAAACATACTGACATGACAATTCAATAACATTTTAACAAGATTAAGATTGACATTAGACTCTAATTGGAGTCATATTTCCAAAAACTAGCAACAATGTATCGATGAACAAACAGCAGAACAATACAATCAGATTGTACAATCAATACAATCCCGTCTTATTATAGCACTATTTTATATGTCTGGTCAACTCAAAATGAACTTGGAATGAATGTGGCCACTGAACTAAAATGTGTTCGACATACCTGATTTAAATATTACAACCTTACAATGGAAGGAGACAAGCAGATGCTAAAGCAAATTTGAATTATTTTCTTTTTCAATTACCGTATTTTCCACACTATAAGGCGCACCTCCATTGATTGACATAATTTACAACTTTGTTCACATATAAGGCGCACCGCATTAAAAGGCGCGTGGAATAGACCAGTGGTCGGCAATCTTTATAGCTCAAAGCCATTAGGTTACTTTTTCCACTGATTCTAACACCCAGAGAGCTGCACGCATTTTATTTTGATAGTCCTACCTGCAGCCTATGCCAGGACGACACTACACACAAAACCTTCTTCACTGCTGGTTGACAACTTACAACTAATAAACTAAACTACCGGTACATGAACTAAGCAACAAAAACACAACACAACACAATTATTACCGACACCACAAACCAAATATAACCCCCAATAATTGCATTTAAAACACGACAAACAGAAACTCCCATAATGCATTGCAGCTATCGGCTCCTTTATGCATTTGCACAGAGGTGGTCGCTGCAAGGCATGATGGGAATTCATGTTTTGTGTTGTTGGAGGTTATTGTGGGTTTTTGTTGGGCTTGGTGTTGTGTTGATTGTGTTTATGTGTTTTTGTTCCCCAGTTTAGGGAGTAATTATTTCATCTAGTTTATTTTGGTTTGTTAGAATGTTGGTGTGCAACCATGAGTGATGAATGTGTTGTGTGGAGTCTCCTCTGCTCTGAAGTTCCGGTTGCGAAGTTAGAGTTGTCAAAATAAAAGCCTCTGGTTGTTCAGCTGGCAAGTAGCAGACTCGAGAAGAGCAATTCTTCCACGGTGCTTGCCACAATATATAGGGCGCACCGGGTTATAAGGCGCACTGTCAGCTTTTGAAATAATTTGAGGTGTTTAGGTGCGCCTTATAGTGCGGAAAATATGGTACTGCATTCTTTCTACTATTTGATTGTTAGTCTTGAAAACATAATTTAGATCTGCCTGAGGATGAGGAGACTATTTTAAGCCTCCAGCTGGGAGCAAATCAGAGGATGGTGAAGTTGAACTCAGAGTGCTGCGTCACGTTTGGAAACCGTCTGAGAACAGAAGAGAAGAGAAGCCCGCCCCGTGTACAAGGGTTCAATCATTTAGTTGGCTGTCTGACCCTTCGCCTGGCCAACCTTTGAATCACTTTCTCTCATCTGGTAATGGGCCCTAGAAATAGGACTGTTCATCTTTCATCTGGGGAGTAACTTAATTTCTTGTGGATAATGAGCTCCGCAGTCCCACAGGGCATCTTGGGATGGGCACAGACCATCATCAGATGCCTGGATCAGTGAATACTCTTTAACAAGTCTGGAAACATCCTCCTGTGACGCCCTCCAAGCCTCGCGGAGACAATTGCTACTGGAGAAAACACTTTCACAAACTTAATCACATTTTAAGTTTTGAGTTTCTCACAACACAGTTTTGTATTTTTAATCATCTGTTGCTAGTTTGTGGGGAATTAAGATTAAGAATAAGCTGAACCACTTAATCACCTACAACAAAGACAAACAGAACCAGAACCAGACTGTTGCTGCTATTTAACTGCAGTAACTTAAAGGCCTTTTATAGGCTACAGGCTTTACAATTGTTTATCTTCTGCTCCGTTCTCACGCCAGTCTTTGTATATTTTTGTCTCTACGTCTTTTTCCACAGACCAAATCGAGCTCTCCTCTCTAAATATCCAGGCATGTTGACTTCCTACTGCCCAAAAAAAGAAAACGCTGAATATTCCTCATCTGTCCTGAACACAAATCCTCGAAATCCATTTGAACACACTGCTGTTACAGCTTGTGTTAATGCTCGGGACACACTTCAACTTGATGGACTTTCATTATTTCTAAAGACTACATGAAATGAAAATTAATAAAGAAAAAATAGAGACGATATAAAGAACAGAAAACATTATAGATGTTTTCCCTGGTTTATAAATGTCCTATTTAATAATTTTGCTTGAATGATTTAAAACAAAAGAAAAGATTATAGTATTTTTACATAAATTATTTAGATTTTCTACCTGTGAAATGATAGCAAATGTGACAAATGGCACCATAAACATGAGGTCTATGTCGCTTTTTAAAATTGTGTGTGCGTGTGTTTTATTGTTCATCTACTCATACACATGCAGAGAAAGTATTTACAATGTCTGTGGTGCTCATGTGCAGAGTAATGGCATTTCTGTCGTCGACACGGAGACGGAAAGTTTCTAGAAAGTTGCTTTTTTTGCCCATTTACACAACGATGGAGTTGGAGCACTTTCAAAAGGTTCCACCTTGGGAGCGGTTCTCAAAAAGTTGAGTTTTCAGTGGCGCCGAGAACTGTTGTCATGTAAATGGATTCCAAAACGCCTCAAAGGTTTGGCGTTTTCACCTGAAGAGTGTAAACAAGCCCTAAATTCCAAATAACATGAGTTGTGATTTTGTGTTTCTTTCAATGCATCAGTTAGAGAGACGCCAGGCCAACGACATTCAATGGCAGGTGACGGAAACGGCAGTTACTTACCGACTCATCTTCGTCATCCTCCATCTCCTCTTCTCGAAACATCTCGTTTTTCATGCCTGCATCAATTTGGCCCATGTCCTGCTCGTCATCTTCACAGCCAATCACAAAGCGAGGAATGTCTCTGTTGCCCCACCCCCCTGCTTTGCTCGTTCTCAGTCCAGTTCCTCGGCGGGCCTTGGACATCACAAGCGGCGTGGAAACATGGCTGCTGCGGGTGGGCCCCTCTCAGAAAGCAGTTCGACCACGATGAGGGCGACCGTGTTGCTCCGTGCTGCCGAGTGGGTGACGCCTGAGAGCCCGCTGATAACAGGGTCCACACTGAAGTAGGAAACTGAGGTAGAAAAGAGGGCGTGGCCTCCAGGTGGGTTGAGGTAGATGGTCAGGACTGCCGCTGTAAGACAGTCTGCTTCAGGACGGAGGAGGAGGTCTGGCTGAAAGCCTGCCCCAGACACACAGAAAACTCCACAGTCAACATTTACTCATCATTTCTCTTGGCCTGGGAGAAAAGAAAAAGAAAACAAAGCGGGAGAAATAAGGGTGAGACTGGTTGAGCAACTAATTCCACACAAATCCTGAACAAACATGGCTAAACATGACTAATTATACAGAGTTCAGTGCAGAAGCACAGTCGTTACAGCAAGAGATGTTCCTGTTGGTGAATTCTTTGTTGATTCAATAATAATAAAAATAGTAAAATACATGTTGTACCCATATGGTACTAATCATTAGAACACACACATTGCACATTTTTTATGATTCTACAGCAGGAAAATATGAATAAATCTAGTCAATGAAACAGTCAATGGTTTGTCTATGTTGATTTATTTTCTGGTCACCTGCAACCTGTCGGTCCAGCATGATGCAACACAGACGTTTTACTCTGTAATTCATTTTACATCGCAACTTCCCAGAATGTTTCCAGACGTGAAGGGAAGTGGAACAAAGAGCTTCACTGTAGTGACAACGGTGCACTTTCAGCTCCTCTTTCTTCCGGTAGTCCAAACACTATTGCAGAAACCTGATTAATCAAACCGTTAAGTACATCAGAACAGATGATTTCACTCAAGTTGCAGTTGTTTTAAAACGCTCTATTAATAAGTTCATTGACTTCATTGATGTAGAACCTTGATTCTACAGCAAGAATTATTTTCAAATAAATATCAGAACAGTAAGTCCTTGCTGCTTTTCCCTCCTTGTAGCACAGCCGTCCGTCCCCGTCCTTTCAAAATGTAACTTTATGCATGAGGCAACATTTCAAGTTAAAATGCGTCGTTTTTGTGTTTTCATTTCAGAAAACGTTTGCGCTTACATGGTAACGTTTTTAAAAGGATGACACGGAACAGTGTGGTCAGACGCAACCTTACAAAAACCGTCTCAACTCAACTCCCTATGCAAACAAGGAAAATGCGACTTTTTTTGAAACACTGCAACTGCGTGTGTAAAAACTGCTTGTTTTATAAGCTGTTCTGGTCTTGTTAAAGTGACAAATCAAAACATTGGCTAAGTGCTTTTTTAATCACAATATTTCTGGCAGGTTTTCTACTTTTCATCAATAGCTGTAACTCGCCGCCACAGCTGCAAGGCGTCAGTTAATACATTTGTGACACTGTTATATTAAAAAATAAAAGGTCTGAGACCGTCTGTGGAGCTTCCATAAACCTGTCACTGTCTGTCATAACCACAGGCGAAAAGCCACAATCAAAAAAGATATCATCAAAACAGTTTTATTTTGTCTTTCACAGCCGAGACCACAGCTTGAAGCCACTCGCACCACAAAGCCTGGCCAAGAAGGCGCATTTAAGCACCGACATTACAACCAACAACTGGGCAACATCCACCCCAGTGCTTTACATTTTATACACATCGAAGGTTTTGGAATCAAAATACACCATAAAACGACACACGCAGCTCTATCTTTGCAATGCTTCATTATTAACATTAACCCAGATATGGTTCATCACAACCAAGGCCTTAACGCTTCCTGCAGCTCAAGCCTCAACACTAACCAAAATGATAAAGTAAAACATTAAACAAAACCATAAACGTGTAAAATGTTGTGGAACTCAGCTTTGTGGCCTCATTAGTGGCACATAGATGGAAGTGAACTGTGCAGCAAGGTTTTAGGAAGCCTCCTCTAACCTCAATCCATACCATACTCATGGGTCTATATTTTCAGAGACGAGACTATTTCAACACCGGCTTTACGGAGACCTTCACAGCCTTTTTCAGACATGTTTTGAAACCAACACTGGGTCTCTTACCTCCATGGAAGAGAAGAGAAAGTTGAAAAACAGATAACTTTATCACAAGATGTCACAAAATGTCTCACAGCCCATGTGTAGATAGTGTGTTGACTCAAAACAGAAACACCCAAATCAAAAGGTCAACATGAGGTGACAAGCACCAATGCAGTCGGTTCACCTCGGCAAACTGAAGTAATTCATTATTGACCCACATAAACTTCATCAAGCACTTCCCAATCTACCACAGAATGCCATCGGTGAGAAGACAGATGTCTTTAAACTAAAAATCTTAATCCTTAAAAATAAATAAGAAATATTGTGGAGTCCTTCCCCGTGAATTCTAAAAGATACATTGGACCCCATTGAACCCATTTATGTCCAGGTTGAAGACGCCACAAAATCAGTATAACCAGGATGAAGACACACTGCCTTTAGCAGCAGATGTTACTGCAGGTTTTCTTTTAGAGCATCAGGTCGGTTTTTTTGTTAAAATGCCAAAGTGTAACTTTGGAGTTGTGTCCATTACATAATAGATGGAACAGTGGTCTTTCCTAATCTGTTACATGATACGACGCCACGCTATCAAGTGTCGTGCCATTCCCTCACCACTGAGATAAAGCCCTGAGGCAAAGCGTGGAGCTTGTAGAAGACACTTGGGCTCAGTGTGCACAAACTCAATTTCATGCATCTCTCATCACCCAAAGCCTCCAGGTCCAGAGAGCATGGGTCGTGTCACCACCCGGCGACGGTCCACAAGCCAACTGTGTGCTCCTCGCTGTGTCTGAATGACTGCCCGGACTGGCGGAGCAGATTATTGGCTGGCTTTGCCGAGTACTCCGGCCGCTGATGAGCAAACGATCTGATGCTCAGTCCTGGACTTTCTGCCTGGACATACTGCAACCGAATCACAAACACGTGACCCCAGCCTAGCCTTGGTACCCAAAAATAACTATGTCCTCTACTCTGCAAGACAGGAACTAAAAGAGGGTGGAGCGTAGAGGACGGTGTCGGATGCCAGGGCTCAACGACGCTGCCCAAGGATAACTCGTCTTTACCGGCCTCCTCGGCGATGACAGGCCGCACTAAACTAAGTGGAAGCTCTTCTTGATGGCTCGGGGTGAGTCAAAGAACACTAACAGAGATAAACTCGTAAATACATGCTGGGAACGGCTGTTAGAAAGGCAGCACTACTCCAGAGTTTATTCAGCCTTTGCATCTCCAAGGGCATGACCTTTAGCAAGCTACCACTGCCGGCAAGAGAGTCACTGCGTCACGAGGAAAATGCAGCCATTCACTCCAGCTGCAAGAAATTAAACAACTGGTAATGAACAGTCACAGATCACACCCTGCTCTGCTGCTGATTTAAATAACTTCATCCAAAGGGGATAAACAACTCGTTGTGGACAGCTGCCGTGTTGGTTTGAAGGAGGGAAACCCTCTTAGCTTTCAGAATGACTTCCCTATGCTGCTAGAATAATATCACCAGGTACGTCTGACGACATCCAATGGAATCACTTTTTTCGTTTTCATTTCACAGATGTTTTGTGTTAATGTGGCGATGCTTTCAAAACGATGTCTGTTTACACAGAAAAGACCATTACCGCTGAAGTCGCTGTACTTTTCAAGTTAGGTCCTGTTCTTGATTGTTGTTATGGCGACTCTCACTATAAAACCATCAAGTCCCAGGAGAACATGGACTCATGACACTGTGGAGCCTGACATTGGTGTTGTTACCATCCATCAACTGAGCATGTGCAGAAGAACTAGTTACTACAGCCATGATGTGCATGCGCACTAGCAGCATATCACAAAAGTTGCGTTTCTTCCATTACAAAAGAGACAGACCATTTTTGAAAAGTCCCACCTTGGGAAACGTTTTCTAAAAAGTTGCATTTTCAGACGGGTTGTTGAATTTAATTGTTTCTACAATAACTTGCAATGCGGACGTGGACCAATTCTGCATCAACAACAGATAATTGAATATAACATAGTTTCTTGATTATCTGGCAGTGGAACAATACACTTCTCAAGTTAAAAAAAAACTGTACAAACACTTAGATGACATCATGCGTCAGCATGAGCTCTGTCCAAAGTTGATCCCCTGAGACATTTAGACCAGCAACATTGGCCCGATCGTGTAATGGAACCGTGAGATCAGTGAAGATGCGCAGCCCTAATTTCAGCAGCTCCGTTAGCCATTGTCATGTAAGCAGAGCACCAGACTCAACAAAAGTTTTCCATGTTCACCTGAAAATGTCACGTAAAAGGAGCCCAAGACCACAGATTATAAGCTACTATCAAAGAATGTGCAATAGGAAATAGTTGACCCTCTCCTCGATGTTTACATGCTTTTACCCTCCCTCGGTAAATCAAACAAACACTTTAGAGGCCATGTCAAAGGTCAATACCACGTGTGTTCAGCATGCCGTGGAGACACTTTTTCACACTCGTGAACGCAACAGAGACAATTTATTAGTGAGTAGTCTCTCAACAAAGAAGAAAAAAAAAGACTCTAACCCATCTGCCCCTTATCGTTTCCCTTGAAACTGGATATCAGTCATGCATAAATTAAGGCGCAGATAAAAAACATCCCCAGCTGCCACCCTCAGCAGGCCCTCATCCAGGAATGAGTCAGCTCCGTCCTCGCAGCAGAGCCGGAGACCAACAACACGACTCCAATAAAAGGCTTTTAACCTTTGAGACGGTCCTCTGGCACGGGAGGAGTCGGTCATTAGCTCATATTCACTATCACTACAGCGTAGATAAGATTTGAAACAAACAATGAGCTGACTGAGAAACCCGTTGTTTTATCGACCATTGTCAGATCAAGGACACTTCAAGAACAAAAAACATGCATCTACCAATACAGTAAGTCTGCTATCTGGATAATTAATGGGGAATGCTCAGAGGTACAACTCTTCTATCTGGGAGAACGCTGATTCAGCATTATCTACGAGGAGTTAATGACTACATCATTTATTATCACAGCTCATAAAACCCTCTGCTGAGGTGGCGCCGACGACGGCAGCCCAGAAAACATCCCAGATAACAGGTCTCGGGTACTCTGAGGCTTGGAGTAATGCACTGCTACGAGAGGAGCTCAAAGTTTGAATCCAATGGAACCTGGTGTGCACCCTCCGAGAAAACCGTCCGCAGACACACAACAAAAGAAGTCCCAGGAAATGTAGAACGACACAACATTTTTCTTGCATTGAAACACAAAACTCTTCCAGTGGGAACATGATAAAAGAATCCAAATAGAGTAAGCAACAAGTGGATAATCATTCAGAATGAGACACATTCAAAGTCCTCTGCTGTCATTTTGTCTTGTTTGTTATTTATTTTTGCTATCTTGGTTTTATGCTGTTTTTATTACTTTCCGGTATCGTCTTCACTCTGTTGTCATTTGACCGACTCGTCACCCTAAACAGGAAGCCCCGCCCACAGCCCTTGCTGATTAGCCCCGCCCACAGCCCTTGATGATTTGCATTGTATTGCTTTGGTCTTTTCCAGACGGCTTGACTCATCCAGTAAATGCTGACAAAAAGCAAATGGAAAAGACAAACACCAAACAGGAGAAGCATTGACTAAATTGAATGAGACAAGACAAGATAGAAAAACAATATGGCTACCTTTGTATATTTTTGGTATTATTGATTCTCTTTATATTTCCACATATATTTCCTTTTAATTCTGGCTCCCCTGTGATTCCATATACATGATGGCCATTTTGCACCTTCGCCATGTGATTGTTTGCAGAGCTTTTTAATTATTTTGCTGCCATTTTGTGTAATTTTATAGTAACGTTGTGTCTCCTTGTAGAGACACAACGTTATTTGTATTACTTTATTTCTATTAATACTCAATTTGCATCCCTTGTGACGGTTTAATGTCTCAACGTGTCATTGTTCGGGTTCATTTTTAGAGATTGTTGCTTACCTTCTGTTTGGTAGACGTGACATTGTGGTAATAACGTACCTATATGTCTTTTTGTGATTGTTTTCTGTCTCTTTGCTGCTGTTTGTCACCTTTTATTCATTCTGCACCTCTTTGGCAATTCTGCATCTCCTCGTAGCCCTTTTTAGCAATTTGGCATTTCCACGCCATTTCTTTCTTTCTGTGCGCATTTTGCATCCCCTCGGGATTCTTCAGTGCCTGGTTGTGCGAGTTTGGGGTCTTCTCTGTTAAAGATTTGCATTTGGTCAGGAGGAGAAAATGACTGAAGTGATGCTTGACTTTAAGATCGTTCATCACTGTAGGTCATTTATGCATCACCCAAATTATTAAGAAGACTAAACTGTTTTATTTACTAATTAATGATTGCTGATCACTAGCGGTAGGCCACTCAAGTAATATATTACTGAGGATTACCTGGAGATGAAGATGTATGTCTGTTGTTGCACTATTTCCTCCCAGACAAATAAAGTCTTTGATTGATTGATTTAAAAAGCAGGGGCTGAGTGCAATGTTAAGGTTTATTGATGACAGTGGTTGATTCCAATTCTTTTGTGTTACCTGAACCTACCATTAGAGCGAGTTGGCCTGTGATTGGCTGAGAGTGGAGAAGGGGGCGAGTCAGGTGGGCTTCAGTGTCTGAATGCATGCCCTGCCTGTGTGTGAGGAGAATAGAAGAGCAACTGGTTCTGTTCATTAATAAATTAAACAAAGAAAGTTGCCTCACTGGACACTATAATAGTAACGCACAGTGACTTGGACAAGTAACTTTAATCTGATTGCTGGTTGGAAATAGTAGCGCATTAAGTTACTGGTTACTGAAAAAAGTGGTCAGATTTTACTAAATGTATGTCCTACCCAGATATTTTTATATTTTAATTTTTTACTTTTATATTCTATTCTATTGCATTTTATAACATTCCTAGGTACCAGATTGCTGCAACAAAACAATTTCCCTTCGGGGATGAATAAAGTAATTATCTATCTATCTATCTATATGAGAGTAACGTTACCGGCATCACTGGTAATAGATTACTAAAGTAATACACCAAGTATAACCTAAGCAAAGCTCAAATTATTGATTTAAGCAAACTGTCATTTATCAACCAACAGTTGTGAGTTGTAAGGGGTTACCAAAAGCAAACACTTTAATAAAGGGGCAGATTAGTTAGTTGAAATTCAGTCAGTTGTCAGTTGAAATTTTATAATTGACAATCACAGGTCATTAACATGAACTACTGAAACATCAGACACCATAGGCAATAACTCACTGAGGCAATCTGGGAAGAACACACACCTGTTTTACATCTTTGTGGTCTTTTTGCATCATTTTGATTGTTTAAGGTCTCATTGTGGTGTTTTCTTGCATGTTTCAAGTCAGTCTGCATGGTTGATGAGCTGTTAGTGTATTTTTGTGTCATTTTGCATTATTGCTTGCTTTATTTCTTCTATCTTTCAGGCTTATTTTGTGTCTCGTTGTGACTGTTTATGGCTTTTTGTTTGTTTGCATGTTCTTGATATTAGTGTAGAAGTCTTTATTTGCCATTCTCACTGCTATTTTCATGTCTCTTTATGGTCATTCTGCAACTCATGGCAGTGTATTATTGCTTCTCTCCATTTGTTGTTTTGTTACTTTAGAGCTCTGAACTCTAAACCTGACTATTATGACTTCTTTTAAAATAACAAGTGGTCACTTTTAAAACTCGACTTCTAAAATATTTGTGACAAACATCGAATTGCATCATTTTGTGTTTGATTCTTATTTTTATTGCCGATTTTGTTCATCGATTGTTCATGTTGGAATTATTTGGTATCATTTCCAGTCTTATTGGAGCAGTTTCAAGTCATCTGGCTTTTCCTCGTGATTGATTATTGTCTCATTGTGGTATTTTTTATGAGATAAGATAATCCTTTATTGATCTCACAGATAGAGAAATTTGCAGTGTCACTGCGGCAGCAAAGCAGGACAGGAGAATAAAATCACACAGTGCACAATCCAATTTTGATAAAACTACAGTAAAAGAAAGTGAATCCAAAAAACAGTGAAACCAAGAGCCAGTAACTTAAAGATGTATGAGTACTATCATGCACACAGTGCATATAAGCGTGGGCATGTTATTGCACAGTAAATACATTATTATTGCACGGAGGTAGGGATGAATTGTCCAGTTTGTGGTCTACTGGGAGCAGCTTGGTTAAACAGTCTCGATGTCTCTTTATGGTCATTTTGCACATCCCTCTGATCTGCGTTGCATCTTTGTCAATCTTATTCAAACATGAGGGTTTAGTATCGACTCTTGGTCGACCAGGTTGTGAACTTTCCTTTATGGTGATCACGTTTGACACTCACGAGTTCTTCGCGGATCTGTGGTGAAAGTTTAGTGAACTTTCATAAACAGTGCAGAGTCGAACAGGTTCAGAACTTCTGTAATACTCAGATGCACGTTTGTTTACATTATACACACACACTCACACACCACCAGCTGCACTTTACGTCCGCACAGCACAATGGATGAATCGGATGGAGGGTGAACAGAAAGCCCCTCCGACACTCCGAGGTTCAGCGGCTCTGCTCGCACTCACCTCATGCACTCACCACAAGCTGCCCTGAAATTCAACATTTCCCACGGACATAAGTCTCACTTCTGCTCCCGCTGCTGGTCTCGCACCCTCGCCGACTGGACGCCACACAAAGCCGCTAAAGCAGCGAGACTTACCACAGAAAGTCCTGGAAGGGAGCCGCGCGCTGAAACAAGGCGGCCTCCGTGGCTCCCGGTTCTATTTCCTTTCAGAGACTCGGGAAAGTTGAGAGCGAGTAGTTTTAAAGTTCACGTCCGGTCACGGCTGCCGGGTTCAGCCTGTTGCCGCTGCGGCGGGCTTCCTTCCTCCTTTTACCTCTTGCTCCCTCTTTTCAAGAGTCAGGTTATACTGCGCCATCGGCGGCCCCTGCCGGGTGCAGGTGGTACTACAACACAACTCTCATCACACAACAGGCACAACGACGTGCACCCTCTGCCGGCTGAAGCTGCACCACACCACTACACCACAGAGCTCATCACACAACAGGTGAGCATGATGTGGGGTACGTTTCACGAAGCAGGTTTAAGAAGCCATGGGCTTAACACCGAGCTCTGAATTGAGTTACACTGAGACAGAAAACGCGGAGTTTTCGGTTTCACGACGCCGGATTTTGATTAGTTTGATGAACTCGGAGTAGTTTCACCTGGAGTCAAGTGCGTGCACCACGACTCTAAAAAGACCGCATCAATGGAGCCCCGATTCAACGAGTCACCATGACAACTGAGACGCGGAGGGCGGAGTTTTTGACGCCAGTGGAGCAGGAAGTATTGATCCGATCATATGGCGAATATGAACGTATTAAAAAAAAATGCAACAGCGCAGCGGCTGCTAAAGAGAGGGAGGCGGCGTGGAAGAAGATTGCTGCTCAAGTGAATGCGTAAGTTCAAACGTCTTTGTCATCACAATATTATTGCAAGGGAATACTACTTGATGGGAGCTTATTAATTTATTTCGTTTGGGTGCAATTCCGCGGGGGAGAAGCGCTCTTGGCAGCAGCTGAAAGTGAAATATAAAAACATTGTCCAATCGGGTAAGACCGCTGCCAATTTAATTGTCAATCAATACATTTCTTAACGTAATTTCGATCATGTGTGACATTGTACAGTAAATATCAAGTGGCCATTTGACTGTGCAGGTGTTTTATTCCCAACATAATGCTGTTTTCAAACACATAAATGTCTTCTCACCCATATCATGTGCTGTCAAATAATTAAGGCTAAACTAAGACAGACTTTACTCAGCCAACAGAAAGAAAGCAGATGCCTGTAAAACGGGTGGTGGCCCAGCACCTCCACCTTTAACAGAGGCAGAGGAGCCCTAAGCCAGAATGTTGGGAGGCCAGTGGCTGAGGGAATCCCTGGAGGAGCTCCTCTTCAGAGCTCACCCCTCAAGATACCACTTCCTTCATAATATAGAATATGCCGAGGCCTATATATCTCTTTAAGCCTCCTTTTGTTCATCTTTATTTCCCCATCATGTCTTTTTTTGTTGTCACCAGACAGATTGTGATGGTGCTCTCGGCCTGCTGGACCCCCTCATGCCACAACATACCTTGTAAGTAGGCAACACTCCAAAGATCTTGCAAAATGGTAGTTTAAATATACTGAAACATATTCATGTAGGATGAAGAGTACGAGGAAACCCTGTCTGCTGCCTTTACAGAGGAGGATCCACAAAGGCCTATAGAGGTATGATAGTTCTCATCCTGTTTACATTTCTGAAACATTGTGGTGGAATAAAGAGTGATATTTTGTCTACACTGAAGTATTGACACATTATTTTTAACAGGGCCTGGCTGGGCAGCAGCAGGAGGGTCCCTCAACATCCACTGCAGGGACTGACAGTGAGACAGATGTTCAGTAAACACCAGAGGTTCATTCTGTGGAATTCATGTCCAACTGTAATATTTGAATGTCCTCCTTATGTCCTCCCAGTTGTC